>NC_072433.2:72850227-73153257 GCF_028878055.3 Symphalangus syndactylus
ACACAGCGGCAACATTTGAAACAATGCATGACCATTATATTATTTATAGAAATTGCAAGAGTAAAACTAATCCAGTGTTCATTGTCATAGATCCCACTGAACTATAACATATTTACTGAATGGGATATTATGCCATAAAATGTAAAAAAAAATTGTATAATAAAATGATTTTCAGGATTTACTTTTAATATCAGAAGATTTTTTGGAATTCTACCATTAGTATAAAACTACTTTTTATGTGAACATTGGAGTATTTATGTATACATGTACATACAAATTCATACATAATCCCCTTTGCTTATTTTTGTAACAGGAAAACACAAGAAAGAAAAAAAAAGGTGACAGTAATAGAAAACAAGTGGAAATGACAGACATGAAAGTGTGATTTTTCTAAACTGATTTGAAGACATATTTTCAAAATATACATTTGAAGGGTAAAACTAATTTAAAAAGGCAAAAACTAGAATTTAAAAACAAGCCAAAACAAATAAACCTAATTTTTGTCAAGTTGGTGACATATCTCAACTTAAAAAATCATTTCAAGTGGTTTTAAAGCACAATATTTAGCATGCACAACAATATTTAGAATATATTTTACAGGAAAAAAATTAACTGCAAAGAAATCTTAAACTCAATTTAGTAGTGTAAATGTTACCTAATGTTGGTATTAGTATTTGGAAATAAACTTAAATAACATGCATAATTCGTGTAATTTAGCATATAGAAATGTTCAAGTTGTAATGCTAGTTAAAATACACAATACTTAAACTAACATCAAATAATCTCAACATTTAATTACATTATTGGTGGCTTATATTTTCAGAATTTACCTCCACATTTGACAGTCACTGAAAAGTATAAAATATATTTCTATTTATTTTTATTCTGATATAAAAATAATGGCTGCTACTTTAAGATATTAAAAGCCTGATTAAGCCGGGTGCGGTGGCTCACACCTATAATCCCAGCACTTTGGGAGACGGAGGCGGGCAGATCACCTGAGGTCAGGAGTTTGAGGCCAGACTGGCCAACATGGTGAAACCCTGTTTCTACTAAAAATATGAAAATTAGCCGGCCATGGTGTCGCACACCTGTAGTCCCAGCTACTGGGTAGGCAGAGGTTGCAGTGAGCCGAGATCGTGCCACTGCACTTCAACCTGGGCAACAGATCGAGACCTCATCTCAAAATAAATAAATAAATAAAATCCTAATATAAACCTATGTTTAGAGATATGAAACATTAGCAAAATTAATCTGTATAATGTCTTGCTTTACAAACAAAAATAATGCAACTTCATATTGGCACATTTATACATAATGTGATTACACACCTTTAATAGTAAATTTTAATAACATAAAACACAGCACATTTTTAAAATGCAGACAATTTTGAATTGTAAAACTTAAAGAGAGTGTGCATATGTATATAAAGTGGTATATAATCACACTGTATTAGACAACACAAAGTGTTTTTGGTATGTATGCTTTTATGCAGAGAGAGGGTCATTTTATTTTAGTCTCCTAATGAAAATTTTGATTTTTCCAGAGCTGGATACTTTTGACAGTTTGCTCGTTACATGTGTTCTTTCTTTTTGCTCCAATGTCCTGAATCTCCTCTGTGCTCATGTACTTCTCATTGCTTTGACAGATACTTCCCTAGGGAATCTTGGGAGAAGGGTAAATGCTTTCAGTGATATATGACATTATAAATTTCAATGACTTGACTATTGATCATGTGGTCTGACATAGTCTAAACAATGGCATAGAGAAATCACCTAAGACTCACATTTTCTAACAATTACTTTCCCTATGAAATGTGATTCGTTTTTCTTTTTACTTTTCTTCAAATTAATTGTATAAAATAATTCAATATTTATTATTTATATGTGGAGTAATTTGATTGTTATTGTAGTTCTGATAAATTGTTAATTGTATACACATCTCCAAATTTTTTGATAAAATCCTTCTGTTGATGAAATACAACCTTTAAAATTTTCCTTTTCAAGTTTTATTAAAGTAAAACCTGCACATATTTTGATAATACCATTGAGCAGGTATTTTAAAACTTAGAATTTTAAAAAGTCTTCTGGCCTAGTCCTCAATTCTGTTTTATAAAAGTCATTGCTTTTACAGATTTGTACATTTCTTCTGGTATCCACGCTAAATAGCATGTATCATCTCGTTTCTAGATCACTTGATTTTAGAATTAAGCGATTTATTTTTTATCAATTAGATGCGGACTTAGCTGCCTTAAATTACTGCTAACTTATTCCTACTAACAACATCTTAAGCATTTTAAAAATACATTTAATTAAGCATGCATGTTCTCAAATGAGATTACTTTTCAACATGATTTTCTATGTTGGAAATAGTTTTAAAGCCATATGTATTTTACATCAGTTATAGTAAACTTAAAATGCAATAAAAACTTCTATTTCATAAGATTCTCAAAGATTTTTGAGGGTGTTTTTTACTAATCATCTAGCTTAACTGTAACATTTCTCTTTTAAAGCAACTAGCCAGATGAAATTTCTTTTAAAACTTTCAGCTACAGGAAAGCTTCAGGCAAAATAATTTTACTGACATAAAACACTGACAGGGCACAGATCCATATGTAGACTTATCGCAGATTTATTGAAACCAAAAAGAGATTTTTATTCCCCAAATCTTTGTGTGTTCTTCTATTGCAATTTAAATCTATCTTAGTAAATTCTAAAAGTTATATTTTAGCTTTGCAGAATTCATTACTGACAAGAATATATTTTGGCATATTTTAAAACCTGCTCCTGAGAGGGAGAAAGGTTTGAAGTTTTCATGACACTCAGTTTGAATATAACTTGGGTCAAAATGTTTTTCACTAAAGCAGTACACATTTGATTTAGTATTAGGTTAATGTCTTTTATGATGGGGAGTCACTGACTTTGATAGAGATCAGTCAAATTGAATAAAAGTGATTACCCAAAGGAGTAATCACTTCTATCTGACCATATCCATTAAGCACTACTTTAAAATTTGCTTTATTATTAGCAAAGGGCTTCTAGTAAACACGTTTGCCTTCTTTAAAGAGGGACTACCACAGACACTTAAGCCCTAAGTAATTGGGATATTTGTATAGCCTGAGTTTTATTCATGGAGATTTACGTTCAATTTCCATTAATCTTAATAGGAAGTCATTACCTAACTGGCATGGATGATTGATAATTCAGAATAATTCAAGATAGTGTTACCGCATTTGATATTTTATGTTACAAATGTCAACAACACCCATTTAAAACTAAATATGCATCATGTTATCTATTCCTAGGTAATTCTCCACATGGGCAAAACTTTGTAGGTAATTTTAAAATTAAAAAAAGAAACAGCATTGAACCCATTAAAGATGTTAAAATATCTTTAATAAGTAAAGATGTTTTAATACTCAGTTCTTATAATTAAGAAGTGCTGAATAGCCTGGAAAGTTATATAAGAAAAATATTCTTTGTGATATCTGAATATATATTTAAACAGGAAAAATAAATATTATTAGCATATGTGAAATATAAACTTAAACATAAAGCTTTGCTCTTAATATCAGATTTTTTAATGTCCTTAAGAATTTGTATCATGTGTACCATTTTCAAATATATAAGATTGGGAAGCAGAAAAAAATAAATGTGAATTTAATTTGTAGGCTAAATATTAAGTGATCATATATACATAGGAATTTGAGTGTCAGTGTATGTTCACCTGTAAGTAGTTATAAAAAAGTAAACAAGAATCACTGCAATGATAGAACCATTATATGCTAGTTTAATTATTTAATTTGTGTATTTAACATTTATATTTATGTATTTTTCAACCAATTTGTGCAAAATGAATTGTTAAATAATAATTAATAAAGTATATCCTACCTCCCGTTTGCCACATATTCCATGCTGCAAAATTAGAATGCTATAAGGAAAAAGTCTGTTCCTAGAAATACTTATCAGATCTTTATATAATGAATATCAAATTATAATTAGTTGACGTAAGCACTGACCAAATTTCCAAATTATAAAGCCATTTTAATATTATAATGGAAATACATTAATTGTTTGTTATTATTCTGTCTTCTATAGACAACTTCATAAAAGGGCAATAAACGGAACTTACATTTATCATTGTTTTTATTAGAAGCAACCCCAGCTATAATAATTATTCTACTTTTCAGATAAGACCTGTGATAGGGACCAAGAGACAGAGAAACAGATAAAAGTGATAAAAATAAAAGTGATTGAAGTCTTCTAGGTCAATGTTTTCTCAAAAGTCATGAACAGTCAGCTCACCTGATATTTTGTTTAAATGCAGATCTAACTCAGTAGGCCTGGGGTAGAGGATCTACAATGGTCTTCCTGTCACAATTCCAAATGATAATATTACTGATCTAAGGGCAATACTTCAGTAGCAAGCCCATTTTTCCTAATTTTCCAAATAGATAAATAAACTCAGCTAAATTTGATGATTCCCAAATACCATAAAATTGATCATGAGCAGATCCCAAACTATATCATATCATTTTTCTGGTATTAGCAATTTGTATACATTTTTATTTTTCTAAGTATCAATTACATTATTTTCTATGTCACAGCATTTATATTTTATTTAAATTAATTTAACTGGAACTAACTGAATCACTATTCACAAATCTCTTAACCAAGTTTAATATTAGTGAAGGAAGAACTGTACATTAGGTAGAACATTGAAAACCCATAGGAGAAATTAGAAATTAAACATTAAGTAGTGACTGGAGGAATATTGGGCTGTGGTAATGTGATACTTTATTTGAATCTGTAATATGGTTAGGTTAATTTGGAAATACTTATTGTGTCTCAGTTCTGGTGTAATGATCCAATTCAACTGGCACAAAAAATTTCATTTGAATGTAATCTTTAAACCTTTGTACATATTTTCTCTTGTGAGTTTAGTTAACCATGCCAAGTCATTGCAACAGAGTTCCCTACTGGTATAGAGATTTTCTTTAGCCTGTAAATGAAGTTGTTTGTGACTTGGAGTAAGGTTCCTGCTAGGTCTGCCAGCTTGCTTTAAGCTAGAATGAAAATACATGAATGGTTGACTTATGTTGATGTAAACTAATTTGAATATGTTCCAATCTTTCCAAAAGCTTTCAAAATGTGTTGTAGTATGAAGTTGGATAATTATATATTGTCTTCCACTAATAACAGATATAAATTCAGCACATTTAAAAAGCCTGCATGAAAGTGTCGGTTTACAGAATGATATTTATATTAGCAAAAGTAATGCATTTCAAGGATAAAAACAAACAGTAAAATAAGTGGAAATACAGCTACCTATTGGATAGCTTCCTTCTGGGAGGAAATTTCCACTCATATTTTCACAGATCTTAAGGAAAATAGTAACCTGTCAGTCAAAAGTAATTGATGATCTATAGTACTTGGAACTGTTTGTCAATGGGTTCGTTTACATGCCAACAAGTCTATATAAATAATATTAACTATATCATAGGACAGGACTTGGTTCATGGTGCCTCCTAAGTCATACATTTTCACATTTTGCATGAGATGTAGAAGTACATCACTGACAATAAGTAAAAATGAAAAACAAAATTATCAAGGTCCCTTCCACTCCTCACTCTTGACTTCTTAGGCCCTATATTTGGTCCAGTTCTTCCATAACAGCCAATTTCTAGATTTTTCTAGTCTTTTCTACCACCCAAAACGAGAGAGAACATTTGTCTTAAAATTTCAACTTGATCTTCCCTTGACACAACAATCTGTTCCAATGTATTGGGGATTCACACTTGTACATTTTTATCAATGACTGAGATGAAATTATGGAATACACAGTTGACACAGACATAAAGTGCTGGGTTTAGGAACTAAAATACACAATATTTTCATTCACTCAGCACATTTATACTATTTGTTTAAGATATTCAAAACACTGTGCTTGATAGGATGTAAATGATAGTGGCATAAATGATATATTATATTTTTCAAACTTAGAAAAACAATAATAATCACATAAATTTTAGGCATCTTGAAAATCCATTGGACAGTACTGTATATTTTAATGTGAGATGTTTGGGGAATCTATAAATTATAACATATAAGTGACTATAAGTTTTGTCTATGTATAAAACTGTATCTGTGGGAAAGTAAAAGGCAGGGTTATGTGAGTCAGATGTTTCACTCTATGCATTTTAGTATTACAACTTTGTGTGAGAGAATACAAATGCATTTCCTCTGGGACTAGTTCAGAACCAAATGAAACATAGTATCTTTGGAAATCTGAAAAATGCATATTCAGTTATGTCTGAAGCATTTATATTTTAATATTGCTAGGATCCAAGAGGACTCCAAATGAATTGTTGGTTACATAAAATCAATCTAAGATTCCGAGTTAGGAAAATGTACTCAGAATCAATTGTACAAGCACACACAGATGTACACACACACACACACACACACACACACACAGACACAGAGGCATGCACACACATTCTGGTCGTTGTTTTCGTTTGTTTTTCCCCAAACCTCACAATGGACAAAATGATAAATGCGTGTTAGAGCTAAAACAGGTGAACTTTTAGATAAGTTAGCAGCAAATAAGAAACTGCCCAACAGCGTAAGTTGGCCCTTATGCCATTGGCCACATCTGAACATCTAATAATTATACACTTGAACCTCTTTCTAGAGTTCAATATGAAGTTAAAGCTCACCTCAGGGCTTACTAAAAACTTATGCTTAGTCAAATCTTAACTTTTCCTGCATGGCCAGGAGGAACACTGATTTACTTAACCCTGTAATCTCTCATCTCAGCTGCAATATTCTTTATACTGGCTTGTTCCACTAAGAGGGGAATCATGTCATACTGATCTAAATTGACTTGTGCCTATGTCTGCTCCAATTTTGCCACAAGCAGAACCACAAAATAGTATCACTCTATTAGAATGTATTTGTTTTTCAGTTACATCACATAAGTTATTCTCTCTAGATAGATAGATTTAGAGACAGAGAAAGAATAACTTCTGTGATATAACTGAAAAGCAAATAAATACTAATAAATACTTGTTATCAAATATATATATGTGTGTGTATTTATATATATATATATATATATATACCACTTTGTTGTATTTTTAAACTCTTTTAATTCAGTAGCTAATTCAAAAAATGTCTTGTAAGATAGATTGCCACTATTTTAATTAATATTTCTTGGTGTAACAGCTTTCTATTTAGCTGCAAAATTTTATTCTAATTACTTTCTTTCCAAGAAGCTATGTAAATTATTGGCAGATTTAATACTCTCAGCATGCATCTTCTCTCCCATTGAAAGATTTCTGGAGTTTACGTACAATTAATTTACTAGCAACCATATCTTTGTGTATGAGATTCAGAATTCTGTAATGTTTGGAGACATCTATCCCCTGCCTTTAAAAGAAAATCCAGAAGAAAGACTGTTTTTCAATTTTTCCTTTTTCTTAACCTCTATCTCTGACTGCAGGTTAACTTCATTTAGGAGGATGAATTGTACTTTAGGGAAAAAAACTTAATTCTATACAATGGTTTCATTGACGACTATATATTATCAAAGACCAGATTTCAAATAGGCATAGAGAGTCCTTTCCTTCTCTGTGGCCCGGTTGTATATCAGTACCAGCTGAAACTCCTACTTTCTTTATTCCAATTTATGTCATATGTGACTCCTTTCCCTTTGAACTCAATCATACTATTCCTTTTTGTTGTCGTTGTTATTGTTCAACAATTTTCCATTACCCTATTCTAGTTAATTTCTTGCCAGCCTACTAGAAATTAATTTATGACAGGTTAGCCAGAATTTAACTAGAATAGAATATAACTGAATTAATTAATTTGTATGAACTCTTAAAAACTAAAAATATTTAGAGCAAAAGGTTTCAGTAAACATTTGCTAAATGAACTTCTCATTTATCATAAAATAATAGCATTTCTCTATCAGTATTCCTAATATATGGACCCACTACAATGTATTGCCAATTGTAATAAAGCTATATTGCCCTAGTAAAATTATTTTTAATCTCTCTGTGGCTCAGATTCTTTGTTGTAATATTAGAACAAATATAATATTTATTTTATAGATTTATTTTGAGGATTAAACGATATACATATGCAATACTTGGACTGCTTACTGGCAGATATCATTTGTAATAATAATAATAAAAAGCCTTTTCCAGTCAGGCACAGTAGCTCAGGCCTGTAATCTCAGTACTTTGGGAGGCCGAGACGGGCGGATCACCTCAGGTCAGGAGTTTGAGACTAGCCTGGCCAACATGGTGAAACCCCATCTCTACTAAAAATACAAAAATTAGCCAGGTGTGCTGGTGCATGCCTGTAATTCCAGCTACTCGGGAGGCTGAGATAGAAGAATCGCTTGAACCCAGGAGGTGGAGTTTACAGTGAGCCGAGATCGAGCCACTGCACTTCATCCTGGGCGGCAGAGTGAGACTCTGTCTCAAAAAATAAAATAAAATAAAACAAATAAAATAAAACATAAAACATAAAAATAAAAAGACTTTTCCTAACGTGTCACCTTTAGTTAGTTCTTTGGGAAACTAAGAATGGAGCAGACATGTGTCATGGATAAAGTCAAGTTTAGTAACTGAGAGTGAAAAACGCAAAGGTCAGAAATAATAGTAACATTTCAACAGGTTGAATAGAATGTGAGATAAAAATATGGGAATATAGGCAGGAACTGAATTTGAGTTATGTGTAATTGAAACAAAATGGAAAAGGAAACTGGCAGAATCATAAGACTGAGGGGCATTTCCCACCTGCTGCTACACAGATTGCAGCAGAGTGGGAATGAGAGAACTGTTATAAACAGCCTAGAAAATAAATGTACAGGGCCGGGCGCGGTGGCTCATGCTTGTAATCCCAGCACTTTGGGAGGCCGAGGCGGGCGGATCATGAGGTCAGGAAATCGAGACCACGGTGAAACCCCGTCTCTACTAAAAATACAAAAAATTAGCCGGGCGCGGTGGCGGGCGCCTGTAGTCCCAGCTACTCGGAGAGGCTGAGGCAGGAGAATGGTGTGAACCCGGGAGGCGGAGCTTGCAGTGAGCCGAGATTGCGCCACTCCACTCCAGCCTGGGCAACAGAGCTAGACTCCGTCTCAAAAAAAAAAAAAAAAAAAAAAGAAAATAAATGTACAGTAACTTAATCAATATCATAAATCCCTTTTGCCAAAAAGACAACTCTCTTTTAGACAGAATGATCCAATTTTAATATAATTCAGTTGAGGGGATACAAAACAGTACATCATAATTACTATTTTGTAATAACACCAAAAACAGCTCAAATAGTACATTATACATTTCCTTTTGCTTTTTTTCTCATGTTAAATCTGCTTTTGAGTGACAGATATCTACCTTTTTACACATTTATCTTTGTTATTGTTGAAGTTGGCTTTGCATATATTTACCACATATTATGAAATTCCTACCTCAGAGCTTTACAACCAATCCCATTAAATTCAACAAGAATAAAAACTATGTATTTTAATACTGTGCTGTGTACCAGTAGCTGCTCCCAGTCTGTTACTTGTATCAATCCATTTGATTCCCACTACAGTTCAATAGAATACACATGAGGGGTGAGGACAAAGGTAATTTGGCTTTAGAGCTCATGTTCTTGATCATTCTGCCACTCTAGTAAACAAATAAAAAGGGAGCTTGATGATGAACACAGAAATTAAAATATTATTGTGGAATCGTTTATGAACTGAGAAGTAATTTAAAGACAGCTCATTTCATTTCATACCATCCCTCTTCTATGTTTTTACTCTATAAAGTACATTTTATATAGTCAATAAAATGAACCAAAAGAGAGTTATTTGGGTATTTTTAAGTGGGAATGCCAAGACCACTCTTCCACACCAAAGTAGCACACTCACAGTCCAAACGCCACTCACCTTGGCATGGACATGGTTGAAAATGAATTTAAATTAAATTCATTTAATTGTTTATGAATGAGTTTAGCTCATTCCTGCTCTAGAGAGAGCAAAAGTAATTGTGTTGCATTTCAGTGTATTATTAAAAGAGGATAAATGTAACACACCATACCTAGTGGCACTGGTCTGTGGCCAGGAGAAACAGTTCTAATAAAGTTCCCTTTCTTCCAATAATTCACAGTCACTTTCTTCCTCAATGATAACATATCAGGAAGGAGAGCTTTTTCCCAACTTGTTACTTTTTTTACGGGATTAAGTGAGAGAGATGATGAAATAATAAATACTAAGTAAAGTCCTTTATCTTACTAGGAGAGGAAAGCTTAATCAATCAAAATAATCTTTTCTCTTTCTGAAATATTTTAAATTAATGCATGCCAAAATTTAGGTGTAGCACAGACGGAGTTATTATTTCTCTTTGTTTAAAGATGAGCATATCATATAATATAACCAAATGACCAAATTCAGTTTGACATTTGTTTCATCCTTTTTATCTGAATACTAAGTTTAAATAATGGCAAACAGGATTTTAAGATTTTGTGTTGAAAAATGTTTAAATACTAAAACCTATCATTTAAAATATTGCATTGATATAGAGTATTTATATTTAATATTTTGATAGTTTAAGATTATTTATCTTTTAAATATATCGTTTGCCTTTATTTTCTAAAATATGGTGAAATAAAAAAGAGTACATTTCCATAGAGGACATATGCAAAAAGATAATTAACCACTGTGTAGAGGGAAAACAAGTCGCACAGAAATTATACTCCCTAATGTTGCCTCATTTATTTTAAATAAGTACTTACGTTCTGAATAAAGTACAACATATAAAAATAGAAAACCATAATAAAATAACAAAAAATAACTATAAGATATGGTAAAAGAGAAATACATTTCTGCATCCTTAAATGCTGAAAAAGCCAAATTCTGTTTATTTTAAAAATATATTTTTACTTATTTGTGACATTTTTAGTTTTTAAAGCTGTCAAAAAAAATTTCAGTAACTGCAAAGAGACTTCCACAGCATGTGGAGAATAACTTAGAGCTAAATGATACAATACAGGCTATATGTAATACAGAAGCACACCTCTGTTGAGCTCCAGAAAGTAATACGTGTGGAGAAATCAATCTTTGATGAACGGGCATCCTGAAAAAAGATATTAAAGTGACTGTTTTGTTTTATAGTTGTTTATTTGTTTTTGTTTTTGTCAATTCCTCACAAGCTGTGTTCCAATGTAATTAAAACCCATATGAGAGGATTTCAAAATACTAACTAAAGTATTTCATTGTAATCTTTGATATCAGTTGTAATGTCTCCTTTTTCCTTCTCGGATTTTATTTGTGTTTTCTCTTTTATCTCAATCAGTCTAGCTAAAGATTTGCTTATTCTGTACATCTTTTCAGAAAAAAAAAATTTCTGTTACTTTGTTCTTTTGTATTGTGTATTCTAGTCTATATCTCATTTATTTCTGCTCTGATCTTTATTTTTTTTTCCTTTTACCTATTTGTGAGTTTAGATTGTTCTTGTTTTTCTAGTCCCATAATGTTAGGTTATTTATTAGAGATCTTTCTACTTTTTTGATGCAGGCATTTATTGCTATAAATGTTCTTCTTAGAAATGCTTTTTCTGTATCTCATAGACTCTATTATGTTGTGTTTCCATTTTCATTTGTCTAAAATAATTTTTTTACATTTACTTTCTAAATTTGTTTATTGATCCATTGGTTGTTTATGAAAATGTTGTTTCATGTCCATGTATTTGTATAGTTTCCAAAATTAATCTTATTAATTTCTAGTTATATTCCTTTTTGGTCAGGCTTGCTATGACTTCTTTTATTTTTAAAATGTATTATGACTTGTTTTGTGGCCTAACATATGATCTTTCCTGGAGTTGGTTCAATGTGCTGTTGAGAAAATGTGTATTCTGCAGCTGTTGGGTGGAATGTTCTGTAACTGTTTGTGAGGTCCACTTTGTCTAAAGTCCAGTTTAACTCCAATGTTTGTTAATTTTCTGTCAAGATAATCTTTCCATTGCTGAAAGTGGGGTGTTGATGCTCCTTATTATTATTGTATTGAAGTTAATCTCTCCTTTTAGGTCTTTTAAAATTTGTTTTACATATTTAGGTGTTCCAGTATGAAATTCAAGTATGTTTACAATTGTTCTAGCATCTTGCTGTATTGGCTCTTTTATCATTATGTAAAGACTTTTTTCATATTTTATCATCTCTAACTTAATGTCCATTTTATCTAGTATAAGACAGATAAAATCCAGTCATTTGAAGCAAAATAGAGAAACCTGGAAGACATTAATTTAGGTGAAATAAGCCAGTCACAAGAAGACAAACACTGCGTGAGCATATGCAAACACTCTATATGTAGTAGGCTGATTTCAGCAAATAACAATGTGTTGTATATTTCAATTCAGAAGAGCATATATTTAATTTTATTGCCACAGAGAGATGATAGATATTTAAAGTGATGGATATGACAATTACCATCACTTGATCATTATACAGTGTATGCATACACTGAAACTTCTTGCTGGACCCCAGAAATACATACAATTTGTACGTCAATCACAAATAAAAATAATTAATACAAGAAGCATTTTTATACCTTTTCTTACAGAGCTCAAAAAAATAAGTGTTCCAGTAATGAAATCATGAATCAAAGATTTTCAAATTCAAAAGGGAAAACTTGCTTTTAGAGTCCACCACTCATATTTGAAAAAACATATTTTTAATATTGCCTTTTCACTAGGAAGGCCAATAGTATTTCAAATTTCTATTATAAGATGGATTGAATAATCTAGGAAAATACAATTTGATATCAAAGCTATCAGGAAAATGTGTCATCTGTTATGAACTTTTATAATAGGTTTTAACTAAAGTTAGTTTAGATGCACTCAATTAGTAAGACACAATGTATCAATATGAGCCTCAGGCAATAGAGAAAACTGGACATCCTACATATAAAAATGTGCTAAGTCAGTAAAATGCAAATAGTACATGTCAAGCAGCATATACTAATCAGACAAGAGCTGACCTGGGACAATAAGTGAGGAAGAGAACCTTTTAAATTTCAGTGACAATTCAGGAAGACACAGTTACTAACAGGGTCATTTAGAGCTACATTTAATTTCACAGAAGTATAAATTGTATGACCATTTTACTTTGATGTCACCAACATATTATAGCACAGATTACATAAAACACTCAAGGGTATTTTCTTATAATGTATTCATTGGTCCTGTTTAAAATAAGCATTTAATTCCTAGTGTATTTCATTATGATTGTCCAAATTGTGGGTTAACAAAGCACTGTGGTTTCTTCTGAATTATTTTTTGATCATTTTACTGATCACTGGGACTTCCACCAAAATACAAGACTATTTACATTCATGTTCTAAGTGTGTAGAAGGCTCTACCTTAAAACAATAATTTTATTGATGAATTAAGAAAAATGCTTATTTTGGGCAAGTTTAATTATACTTTTTAAATTTAAATATATTTTGTAGTGAGAATGGAAAATTTAGCTGTGTAAGGAAATACGCCAAGAAAGCTGTGAAATTTTAGGTTAAGAATTTCAAATTAGAGAAAAACCTTGATGTAATTTCTTACAAATTTTTAAAAATTAGTAAGATATAAAGGGTACAGACAATGATTGAGTTCAGAATAGTAAATGACTTTGGTCATTCGGAATTCAGGACTGACTAAGTTAAAACAAACATAGAACAGTATCAGAGAAAATTGTTAAAAAACATAAGACAAAGAGTGATTTCTGGTTGCAGGTCAAACATGTAAATACCCTGGAAGTTTTCATTTCTTTCTCACAAGAAAAAAGCTGACTATGCTGAAAATCAACTCTTGTTAGATCAATCAGAGAAATGACGTAACAGGTCAAACTGCTCTCTGAAAACTGGAGACAGCATCAGACCAAGAATCTCAGCTTAATAGGAGCAGAAACCCACAACTGGGACTAATACACGTAGAAATACTTACACAATAATTTACTAACTTTTGAAGCCTCAGTGTGGACTACCTTGAGAACTAAAAACCATATGGTTCCAGCCTTAAGAGGGCCCCCACATTTTTGTGAGATTTACCTCTAGAACTCGACAAGGTTCTCAGGGTGAGTATCTGAGAAAAATTCTTTAACCAACCTGGGGGACAGGAGTATTCAACTCCAGCCCCTCCTAGCCTTCCTGTCTCACCGAAGTCTGGGGAAAGGGAAGAAGCACTTGTAAAAAAACACAGCCTAGGATCACAGGCTCACTAAAAACTGAGACACAATCATAAGAGTATATAAAATGTTTTCTCTCTCCACATGTTACCAACACAACAATCAGGTTCCGGTATCGTAATAGTGGATTATCTCTAAACAAACTTCAATGCTCAGTCCTTATTTTTTTAAAAAAATCAGGAAAACCCCAAGGCAATAGGAGAAACTGAAACAAAGGCACTAGTGGACATTTTAGTCCCTAACATCTACCACTATAGAGGACATAGCTGGACTCCTAGCCAGACAATACAAAATGTTACACTAAAGGCCTGTTTGGCTCAGTTTCATTTACTACATAATCATGTCAAGCTTTCAACATAAAAATTACAAGACAGCATTAGGAGATACACCTAATGCTAAATGACGAGTTAATGGGTGCAGGAAATCAACATGGCACATGGATACATATGTAACAAACCTGCACATTGTGCACATGTACCCTAAAACCTAAAGTATAATAAAAAAAAAAGTAAATAAAAAAATTACAAGACATTCTAAAATGGGAAAAAAGTAGTTTGAAGAGACAAAGCAAGCATCAGAACCAGACTTACAGATGGTAAGGGATCTATGATGGTTAATATTAGGCATCAACTAGACTGGACTGAAGGATGCTTAGATGACTGGTGAATAATTGTTTCCGGCTGTGGCTGTAAGGGTGTTTCCAGAGGAGACTGACATGTATGTCAGTGTACTGGAGAGGAAGAACTGCTTTCAATAGCAGGTGCTATGGAATCAGCTGCCGGAAACGCTTAGAACAAAGCAGGTGGAGGAAGGAGGATATTCAGTTTGCTGAGCTTCCTGTCTCCCTTCTGAAACGAGACACTTTTTCTCCTTCTGTTGGGTTTTGTCATGCCCCAGCTTGCAAACAGCCTACTGTGGGACTTTGCTTTTGTAATAGTGTGAGCCAATTCTTCCTAATAAACTCCCTACTCCTTTACTTTTGTTATAGTGGGTGCCAATTCTTCCTAATATGCATTCTACTGGCTCTATCACTCTGGAGAGCCCTGACTAATAGAGAAAGAGGCTCTAGTAAGATCTAATAAAAAAAGTGGGCAACATGAAAATGAAAGACAGGTAATGTCATCAAAGAAAGAGATTAATACTCTAAGAAAGAATCAAATGAAAATCATAAAAATCAAAGAGGATGAAACAGAATGAATACTGTCTTTGATGGTATCATCAGTAGACTGGACATGGCTGAAGAAAAAAAATCAGTGAGCTGGAAGATACATCAATAAAAACTTCTCTAACTAAAAACAAAGAGAAAAAAAGAAAAAAAAATAGAAACCAGAATATCTAGAAAGAGAAGTAACTACAAAGTGTAACATACATATAATGAGAATACTTAAAAAGAAGAAGAAAAAGACCAAGAAATATTTGAAGTAAAATTGGCTCAGAATGACAATTACCAAATCACTGACCCAAGAAGCTCAAAACAAACCAAGTTGGATAAATAAGAAAAAATTGAACCTTGGGATATAATACTCTAATTACAGAAAATCAAAGACATAAAAAATTACAGAAGCCATACATTATCTGTAGAGGAACAAGGATAAGAATTACCTTGGGCTTACCAGAAACCGTGTAAACAAGAGGAGAGGGAAATAAAATATTAAAAGTGTTAAAGAAAACCCAGCAACCAAGAATTGTGTGAAAAAAAAGAAAAAAGAAAACGTTTGTCATCAGTGAATCTGCCAAGCAAGAAATCTTGAAAGGAGTTATTCAGAGAGAAGAACACTGATACAGGTCAGAAACTCAGATCAAAGAAAAAAAAAAAAAAAAAAAACACAGAAAAGTTTATGAGAAAAAATAATTAAGGATAGAATAAAATATCTAATTTCGATTCTTCTTAGTTGATATAACAGATAATAATTTGTGTTGGTGATCATGATTAAAGGATAAATGAAATGAATTACAACAATGATATAGAAGATAGAGAAGAGAAATTGTGAATACTCTGTTATAATGTATCTGCACTCTCTTTGGTAGAGTATAGCATTATTTGAAAGTGGATTTTGATTAGTTGTAAATGTATATTGTAAATACCAAAGTCATCACTAAAAAATAAAAGAAAAATATCTTTAAAATAACCTACAAAAGACACTGTTAGAGTGGAAAAAGCAAAAATTCTAAATGATATGTTGACTACAAGAAATTCACTTTAAATTGAAAACACTAATAGATTAAGAGTAAAAAGAGGAATAAAGATATACTATGTTGACATTAATAACAAAAAAGCTGGAATAGCTGAATTAATTTGAGAAAAGCAGATTTCAGGCTGAAATTATTGGGGATAAAGAGGAATATGACATAATAACGAAGAGGTTCTAGAAGAACCTCTCTCCCTTCTGAAATGGGACACTTTTTCTCCTTCTGTCATTGGACATCAGACTCCAGGTTCTAGAATAACCCCTTCATTATTATGTAGAATATATAACAATCTTTATTGTTCATATATAACAAAAATATATAACAATCTTTATTGTTTATGTGACTAACAAACAGTGTCAAAATATGTGAGGCAATAACAGACAGAACTTCAACAAAAATTAAATAAATATACTACTGTAGTTGGAAATTTTAACACATCTTTATTAGTAATGGATAGATTTAGCAAGTATAAAATTAGTAAGCTTACAGTTAAACTGACCAGCAACATCAATCAAATTAATCTAATTGACATTTATAGAATATTTTATCCAACAACAACTGAATACACGTTCTCCTCAAGCATACAGGGAGCATTCATCAAGACAGACTATATTCCAGGCCATAAAACACACCTTAACAAATTTACAAGGAAAGAAATTGAACTAAGTACGCTCTCAGATCACAAGGAAATTAAACAAGAAATCAACAACAGAAAAATTACTGGAAAATCACCAAATACATTAAAATTTGAAACACACAACTAAATACCACACAGGTCAAAGAAGAAGTCTAAAAAGCATTAAAATATTTTGAATTAAATGACAAAAATCAATTTTTTTTCAACACAGCAAAAACAGTGCTTAGTGGGAAACAACACATTGAATAAACAGGGAAGAAGAACAATCTAAAAATTATAACGTATTCTTCCTCTGTAGGAAATCAGAAGAAAAAGAGCAAATTAAATCCAAAGTAAGACAAAAAAAAGAAATAGTAAAAATTACAGCAAAGATTAGTGAAATTAAACACATGAAATCATTATAGAAAAATAATTAAACAAAAACTCTTTTTTTTTTTTGGAAAACGTTAAACTGACTAATCTCAAGGCAGGTTAACAAAAAAATGAAAAGAGAGAAGACACAAATTACTAATATCAGAGATGAAAGAGGGCCCAATGTTATGCCCACGAATTTGAAAACTTTGATGGTATAAACCAATTTGTTTAAAGACACAAGCTACAACAACTCACACAAGAAAAAATATATAACCTAAATAGGCTTATCACTATTAAATATATTAAATCAATAATTAATAGTCTTCCAAAACAGAAAGCTTAGGTCTAGCTGGTTTCACTGATAAATTATATGACACATTAAGGAAAAAATAATACTTATCTACAATGTTTCCTAGTTAATCGAAGCAGAGAAAATACTTTTTTAACTCATTCTGTGTGGCCAGTATTACCATAAAAAGCAAAAATCAGACAAAAATTATTTTTCAAAAAGCACACCAATATATCTCATAAACGTAGATGCAATGATTCCCAAAAAATATTATCAAATTGAATTTAACAATGTATAAAAATAATTATACACCATAATTAAAATCTACTTGATAAAGAATAAAAAAAACTACAGCTAACATACTCAATGTTGCTATTCCCCAAGTCAGAGATAAGGCAAGAATGTCTCCTCTCACCACTCTTATTAAACATTATACTAGAAGTTCTAGTGAAAGAAATTTTTAAAAAGGAAATAAAAGGTATACAGATTGAAAAGAAAGAAATAAAACCTCTGTTTGCAGATAACATGTTCATTCATGTAGAAAGTCCAAAAGAATAAAAATGTTCTCCTGGAAATAATAAACAATATAGAAATTTTTAAAGATATAAATTTTTTAATTACAAAATTCATGTAGTTTATGTCAACAATTTATTGAAATTTAAAAATGAAAACAGCCTGTTAGCACTGAAAACATGTAATACATAAATAAAAATCTAACAAAACGTGTAAAATCTCTATAAGTAAAACGGAAAAACTCTGATGAAATAAATCAAAGAAGAAATAAATGGAGAGATAATATACGTTTGTTTATAGGAAGGCAATATTATCAAGACGACAGTTTTTCCCAACTTGATCTACAGAGAGTCAATGTAATCCCAATCAAAATTCCAGCCAGATATTTTGTGTATATATTGGCAAAATTATTCTATAGTTGATATGAAAAGGCAAAAGATCCAGAATAGCCTATACATACTATATTGAAAAAGAATAACAAAGTTGGAGGACTGGCATTATCCATTTTTTTTTTTTTTTTTTTTTGAGACGGAGTCTCGCTCTGTCACCCAGGCTGGAGTGCAGTGGTGCGATCTCTGCTCACTGCAAGCTCCGCCTCCCGGGTTCACGCCATTCTCCTGCCTCAGCCTCCGGAGTAGTTGGGACTACAGGCACCCGCCACCGCACCCGGCTAATTTTTTGTATTTTTTTAGTAGAGACGAAGTTTCACCGTGGTCTCGATCTCCTGACCTCGTGATCCACCTGCCTCGGCCTCCCAAAGTGCTGGGATTACAAGCGTGAGCCACTGCGCCCGGCCGGCATTATCCATTTTTAATATTTACTGTAAAGTCACAGTAATCAAGACAGCATGGTATGGAGAAAAACAGGTAAATATATCAATAATACAGAATAAAGGGTACAGAATTAAACCCATAGAAATACAGTTAACTGATTTTTGACAAAGGGGCAAAGGGAATTCATTGAAGAAAGAATAGGCTTTTTAATAAAAGGTGCTGGAACAACTAGACATTCACATGCAAAAAAAAAAAAAAGATGCTAGACACAATTTTTAAATCTTTCAGAGATATTTACAAACATTAACATTAACTCAAAATGGATAATAGGGCTAAATTTAAAACAAAACAATACAACTTGTAAATAACATAATATTTACAATAATTGGGTTTATTGATGAATTTTAGATACAGTGCCAAAAATATTCATAATAGAAAAAAATTGACAAGTGGGACTTCATAAAAACTTAAAACCACTTTGTGAAAGTCATTATTCATAAAATTAAAGGACAAGCCACAAAGTGATAGAAAAAATTTATAGAATACAAATCCAATAAAGGACTTGTATCCAAAATATACAAAGAACACTTAAAACATAACTATAAGACAAAAACTCAATTTATAAATGGAAAAAAGATCAGAACAGACATTCAGCAAATAACATATCAACTAGCAAATTAGAAAACACAAATGCTTGACTTCCTACTTAATTAGCGAATTGTAAATTAAAACCACAGTGAGATACCACTCCAAACCTATTAGAATAACTAAAGTCTAAAACATTGATGACATTAAATGTTAATAATAATGTAGAGCAACCAAAATTCTCATTCATTGCTGGTAGAAATGCAAAATGGTCCAGTCACTTTGAATTTATATAAACCTAGTCTTGCCTAATGATTTAGCTATTGGTTGGTATTTGATATGGCTTGGCTGTGTCCTCACCCAAAATCTCATCTTGAATTTTAATCCCCATAATCCCCATGTGTCAAAGGAGAGATCAGGTGGTGGGGTAATTGAATCACGGGGACAGTTTCTCCCATGTTGTTCTTGTGATAGTGAGTGAGTTCTCATGAGATCTGATGATTTTATGAGAGGCTCTTTCCTCTTTGCTCATTTGCTGTCTCTCTCATCTGCTGCCATGTAAGATGTTCTTTGCTTCTCTCTTGCATTCTGCCATGATTGTAAGTTTCCTGAGACCTCCCTAGCCATGTGGAACTCTGAGTCAATTAAAATTATTTCCTTTATAAATTACCTACTCTCAGGTATGTTTTTATAGCAGTGTGAAAACAGACTAATACAGTTTTTATCCAAATGAACAGAAAATGTATGTCCATAAAAAAAGTACACACAACTTTATAACAGCTTTATTCATTCATAATTTCCAAAACTTGGAAACAACCATGATGTTCTTCAAAGGTGAATGGATGAACAAATTGTGGTACATCCATGCAATGAAATATTATTCAGCAATAAAAAATCTTCAGCTATCAAGCCAGGAAAAAACATAAAGGAAACTTAAATACATATTGCTTAGTGAATGAAGCCAGTGTGAAAGGGCTACATACTGTATGATTTCAATTACATCACATTTAGGAAAAGGCAAAACTATACAGATAGTAAAAAGTTTGCCAGTCATCAGGGATTTGAAAGAAGGAAGGAAGGAATACGTGGAGATTTAAGGATTTTTAGAGCCGTGCAAATATTCCACATGAAACTCTCATGGTGGATACACAACATTATGCATTTTTCAAAACTCATACCACTATACAACATGAAGATTCAACCTAATGTTAACTATAAACTTTAGTTAATAATAATGGGCTATAATTAGTTCTTTAATTTTCTTTAAAATTTTTCCATTGCACCACACTAATGTAAGTTATTAAAACTATGGGAAACTGACCTAAGAGGAGGATGGGATGAGTTATGAGGGAGAAAGAATATTACAACCCTCTGTACTTCCTGCTCAATTTTCTGTAAATCTAAAGCTGCTCTAAAATCCTCTGTTATTTCAAAGCAAAACAACTTAAAATCAGTGCATTAATAAAATTAAAAGAGATATCAACCAACCCATTTACTATACTCTAAAATGTATATATTAGTGTGTGTGTCGGGGGGGAGGGGAGTGACTATAGGAAGATAGATAATTTTTGTAGAAATAAATAAATACATTATATATTCTTTCTGAACAATCTGTTTTCCAGATAATTGTGATCAATTCTAAAAATTAACTTTCCATTATTAAGTGGGTATTACGAACACAGTAATCAAGCATGGGATAAAGAAAAACTTGATTTTACATCAAATAACATTGTTTTAAATACTGAATCATCTAGTTAACTGCCATGTTCCATTGGACTTAGTGTTCTCATCCACCAAATAAGATAGTAATTATTTTCTTGCTCACAGTAATTGTTAATACAAGGGTGACATTTGAACATATATAAAAAAATCTTATAGGGAAGCTCATTTACTTTGATCAGTTAACTTAGTACTTATTCTGCAATATCATTTCAGGAAAAAAAAAAAAAAAAAAAACAGAGATCTAAACCATTTGTTCGACAAAGCTATTGAGAGTCCATACTGTCCCAGGCAGTACAACAGATACTGAGGATATCACGGTGAGAAACAGAGTCATGGTTGCAGTCCTAATATTACTGAGTCTGAAGAGGAAAATCGATGTTAATGAAAGAGTTCCATTAATTTGGGTAAAATGGCAATGGTAGTTAAGTGCTGCAAGGGAGAACTGTAGGGCACGGTGAGAGAACATGATAATAGGATTTGTACTGGCCTTGACCTTGCAATAACAAAGACATAATGAGAAGCTCAAGAAAATTTAGTGGGATCTAGAGAGGGAAGCAGAATATCAACAACAATAACCACTAACCACACAGCTACTATGGCAAACAGAGACTGAAAGAAAAGAGCAAATAAAGAAACGTGAATAGTCAGTCAGATAAACAAAAAGAAGAGAGTCCAAAATAGATCCCACTACATATCAGGATTATATCTAATTATATATTAAATTTAATATCCCACTAAAGGCCCATGCACTACCTACCTAGTTATTTAAAAGAAAAATAAATTTGTATTTCTACCTAATACGTTGAACCAAATATGCTCCAGGTGATGGATGATATAGGCACAGCTTGTTTTATTGCATTTCACTTTATTGTACTTCACAGGTATTACATTTATTTATAAACTGAAGGTTTATAGCAACCCTGTTTGAGCAAGTCTATCAGTATTCCTTTTCCAGTAGCATGTGCTCACCTCATGTCTCTGTGTCAGCATCTTTTAGCAATAAGGTATTTTTAATTAAGGCAGGTACTTTTTAAAGACATAATGTTGCTATACACATAATAAACTACAGCATGCTGTAAACATCACTTTTATATACACTTAGAAAATTTAAAAAAATTGTGACTCACCTTATTGTGATACTCACTTTACTAAGGTGATTTAGAACCAAACCTACAATATCTCCAAGGTATGCCTAATTTAGTTCATTCTCGTTCAATAAAACTATAAAAATATAAAAAATATCAGTGGAAATTTTAATCTTGAGATAAGAACATCTAAAGGTGACTAGAAACAACATTTGATTGTTTTGAATGATAAAACTTAATTTTATATAGCAAAGCCACATAAGACAACAGAATGTAAATGTCACTAGCATTTAAAGCATATGAGATGTTTGACAAGAGATTGAGAGGCATTGTCAGAGAAACAATATGAAAACTAGAAAACTATGATGCCTAAAAAGGTGAAAGAGGATTATTAAAAAAGAGACTAGTCAAGAATATTAATGATGTCAATAATTCAAATTTAAAAAAAAAGAGATAACTAAAGATATATCCAATGAAGTCAGCAACAAGGAGATAGCACATTGTACTATAATTTGTGAAACTAGAATATTTTAGACATAGCCATTAGAGAAGTTACAAAGCTCTGAAAATCTGTCATATGATTTCATTCACAAATTACATAGTGAAAAATGAATATTCAACTATGAACTTCAATTTCTTGCAGCAAACAGGGTAGATTTTCTGTTGAAAAGTAAATGTGGCACATTTATTTTGGACTCAATTGATATTTCCAATTCTTTTTAAAGTTATTTTACAGGCTCATGCCTGTAATCCCTGCACTTTGGGAGGCTGAGGTGGGTGGATCACTTGAGGTCTGGAGTTTGAGACCAGCCTGGCCAACATGGTGAAATCTCATCTCTACTAAAAATACAAAAAAAAATTAGCCAGGTGTGGTGGCAGGCCCCTGCAATCCCAGCTACTCTGTAGGCTGAGGCAGGAGAATCACTTGAACCTAGGATGCGGAGGTTGCATTCAGCCAAGATCATGCCACTGCACCCCAGCCTGGGCGACAGAGTGAGACTCTGTCTCAAAAAAAAAAAAAAAAAAAAGTTATTATAATTGTATTATGTTTTTGCCCCAAAAGGCATCAGATATTATCATGAAACATCATATGAAAGTATATAGTTACAATGTAAATTTTCATATCTTTGACAAATCATAGGGGAGCATATATTGAATCTCTGATATTGTCCTCTGCTTTTTGGGGACACCCCAGAGAGGGCAAAGAGAAGCTGGAGGTTGATCCATTTCTGACAGAATAATGAGCTCCAGCAAAATCCCAGGGATATTACAGCCCAGGTATATGTGTGCTCCTCAGTAAATGTCAATGCTGTTTTTTAGGGACAAACATCAATCATGATCTTCTTATGTCAGCAGTATGGCATAAGTGTTATTTGAAAAAGGGAGAAAGGGAAATAACCTTGGACAGATTATGTCAGATACCTATGGACTCTTAATACATTTATGGATGAGTAAAGGGAAAAGACTAGGTCAATGTTCTGTATTAATAAATTTCTAAGTAAAATAACAGAATTGTAGATAGCTCATCTGTGACAAGGAAGCAGCCTCATTCAGCCCACATATTTATGTTTCTCTAAGTATCCCTCTTAAACAACTGTTATGTCCTCTTCCTTTGGAATCACACACCCCTGAAAACTACACCATTCTTTGTGCACTTAAAATATGCACCCATTAATCTTCAGCTGCATAGAATAAAATGATCAGAAATATTTTTTAAGAAGTTTATGAAATTTAGGTCAGAATAGACTATACTCTCCTCTGGTAAAGGTCACTCTAATTGAAAATAAAAGTGAAAAAAAATGGGACTATTTTCTTTATATTTGACTTAGTTCAGGTTACCATAGAGTGGTTACCATAGAGTGGTGTTCTTAAACAACAAACATTTCTCATGGATCTGGAGGCTGAAAGTCAAAGATCAGGATGCCAGCATAACTGGGTTCTAGGTGAAGGCTCTCTTTCTGGTTATGTCCTCACAAGATCTCCCTTGGTCTTGGCATACCCATACAGAGAGACAGAGTTCCCTAATCATCTTTTCTTGTTAAAAAACATTAATCATAGTGCAAGAGCCCTATCCTAACAACCTAATCTGCCAGTAATTCCCTCAAAAAGCCTCCACTTTGACATGCGAATTGGAGAAGGGGGAAAAAATATTCAGTCAATGGTAATATTCTATATTTCAAACACCTTAAACTCCTTTTCTACAGATTTTTCTAGAAAATTATATTATAAACTTGGGTATAAATTTTCTGGTATATAAATTGACGTTGGTAGATTGTCAGTCAGAGTAGAACGTGAAGTTTGAACCTGAGTTACTTGAAATCGATCCTTTTAAGCAAAGCTCTTTTCATTTCATCCTACTATTAGAAGATAATTTGGCAAATATGAGTCAAGATTGAGTTTTCTAATTTGAGGTGATATCTCTAAGAGACTTTATAAATCAAAAAAATAATTTTACCATCCTTCTTCTGAACATTATTTGACCCAACACATTCTGGTGTTCCCAGTTATTTTCAAACTTTAAGGGAAAAACAGATTATAAATGTAAATTATATTCATATAGTCTATTCATAACGGTGCATTTTTCATAAACCTTTCATTGTAAACAGGGGTCTTACTTTTTTAAAAAATTGTGGGGAGTAATGCTGCATAACAATATAATTAAACTAGCAACTTCAGAAGTTATAAAGTAACTACACTTTCAAAGTCTTGCCCTTTTCAGTCCAATGCATTCTTGATTACAGAACAAAAATATGCATCCAGATTTACTTACATTACATGTTTTCCTGTATTTTTTTCATAGTTTGACTTATTGGTTACAACCGAGCCAATTAAGTACAAGATGTTGAGAGAAAGAAAATGATAAATAACTTCAGCATGAGATTTAATTGTTGTGAAAATATATATAGGGATCAGTTTTTACAGTGATAAAGCTACATTATTACTATTCACCAAACATGATTCTTGATCTTGGGGAAGCAAACAAGGAATTATTTAGTAACTGTGACTGAGTCATATCAGTTGTTTTACATTCTTTAGTAGAAGCATCGTGATATAACAACTCAAAAATTATTAACAGCTTCTGAGATGAAGAGATTTTTCTCTCTTCAAGTTTGAATAATCTCATCTAAAAATCTTTACATTGTCAACAACTAGAAAGACTAATCTCGAGAATCTATATTAGCTAGGCCTAGATTAAGTGAGGTGAAATGAAAATTCAAATAAGCATTATTATTAATGTGAACAATCCTTCATTTTGAGTGAAGTCATCAACAACCCAAATTGTTGATGAATATTGGATGTTCAAAAAAAGCACTAATAGCAACCTTTGTCTCATTTGATATACGAATAAACTCAGAAATATATAAAAAGAGTAGAGCAAATCAGATTTTTAAACTGTTATTTTAGGTTTAGGGATGTATTAGTCTGTTCTCACATTGTTATAAAGAACTACATGATACAGAGTAATTTATAAAGAAAATAGGTTTAATTGACTCAAATTTCTGCAGGCTGTACAGGAAGCATGGCTGAGGAGGCCTAGAGAAACTTACAAATATGGTGGCAGGCATATCTTACATGGCTATAGAAGAAGAAAAAGAGCAAGAAGGGGAGGTACTATCTACTTTTAGACAACCAGATCTCATAAGAATTCACTCACTATCATAAGAACAGCAACAGAGAAATCTGGCCCCATGATCCAATCACCTCCCACCAGCACCTTCTCCAACATTGAGGATTATAATTCCACACAAGATTTAGGCAGGGATACAAATCCAAACCATATCAGGGTACATGTGAAGGTATCTAATATAGGTACACTTATGTCATGAGTGTTTGTTGTACAGGTTATTTCATCAGTCAGGTATTAAGCCCAGTACCCAATAGCTATCTTTTCTGCTCCTCTCCTTCCTTCCACCCTCCACTCTTAAGCAGACCCCAGTGTCTGTTGTTCCCGTCCTTGTGTTCAAGACTTTTGTTCATCACTTTGTTCTCACTTATAAGTGAGAACAAGTGATATTTGGTTTTCTGTTACTGCATTAGTTTGCTAAGGACAATAGCCTCCAGCTTCACCCATGTTCCAGCAAAAGACATGATCTCATTTATTTTTATGGCTCCGTAGTATTCTATGGTGTAACATGTACCATATTTTCTTTATAAAATCTGTCATTGATGGGCATTTAGGTTGATTCCATGTCTCTGCTATTGTGAATAGTGCTGCAATGAATATTTGTGTGCATATGTCTTTATGGTAGAACAATTTCTATTCTTCTGGGTACATACCGAGTAATGGTATTGCTGGGTCAAATGGTAGTTCTGCTTTTAGCTCTTTGAGAAATTCACACTGCATTACACAATGGTTGAACTAATTTACAGTCTGACCAACAGGGTATAAGTTCTCCTTTTTCTCCACAACCTTGCCAGCATCTGTTATTTTTTTACTTTTTAATAAGCCATTCTGACTGGTGTGAGATGGTATCTCATTGGGATTTTGATTTGCATTTCTCTAATAATCAGTGATATTGAGCTTTTTTAAATATATACTTGTTGTATGCATGTATGTCTTATTATGGAAAGTGTTTGTTCATGTCCTTTGGCCACTTCTTAATGAGGTTGTTTGTTTTTCTCTTATAAATATGTTTAAGTTCTTTGGAGATGCTGGATATTAGACGTTTGTCACATATATAGTTTGTAAATATTTTCTTCCATTCTGTAGATTGTCTGTTTACTCTGTCAATAGTTTCTTTTGCTATGCAGAAGGTCTTAAGTTTATTTGGATTCTATTTGTCAATTTTGTCTTTGTTGTGGTTGTGTTGGGTGTCTTTGTCATGAAATCTATGCCCATTCCTACACCCAGGATAGTATTGCCTAGATTGTGTTCCAGGGTTTTTATAGTGTTGGGTTTTACATTTAAGTCTTAATCAATCTTGAGTTGATTTTTGTAAATGCTGTAAGGATAAGGTTCAGCTTCAATCTTCTGTACATGGATACCCAGTTATCCCAAGACCATTAAGATTCTGAAAGCCTTTTCCCCATTGCTTGTTTTTTTGTCAGCTTTATCTAAGATCAAATAATCATAGATGTGTGGCCTTATTTCTAGGCTCTCTATTCTGTTCTGTTGGTCTATGCGCCTGTGTTTGCGCTGGTATCATGCTGTTTTGGTTACTGAGGCCCTGTAGTGTAGTTTGAAATTGGGTAAATTGATGCCTCTAGCTTTGTTCTTTTTTCTTAGTATTGCCTTGGCTATTTCAGTTCTTTTTTGGTTCCCTATAAATTTTTAAATAGTTTTTTTCTAATTCTGTGAAGAATGTCATTGGTATTTTGATGGGAATAACATTGAATCTATACATTGCTTTGTTCAATATAGCCATTTTAATAATATTGATTCTTCCTATCCATTAGCATGGAATATTTTTCCATTTGTTTGTGTCTCCTCTGTTTCCTTAGAGTAGTGTTTTGTAATTCTCAGTGTAGAGGTCTTTTACCTCCCTAGTTAGCTATATTCATAGGTATTTTATTCTTTTTGTGGCAATTGTGAATGGGATAGCCTTCCTGATTTGGCTTTCGGCTTGGCTGTTGCTGATGTATAGGAATGCTAGTGATTTTTGTACATTGATTTTGTATCTGGAATTTTTGCTCAAGGTGTTTATGAATTGAAGGAGCTCTGTGGCTGAGACTATGAGATTTTCTAGATATAGAATCATGTCATCTACAAACAAGGATAGTGTGACTTCCTCTCTTTCTATTTGGATTCCCTTTGTTTATTTCTCTTGCCTGATTGTTCTGGCTAGGACTTCCAATACAATGTCGAATAGGAGTGGTGAGATGGGGCGTCCTTGTCTTGTGCTTTCTTTCAAGAGCAATGCTTCCAGCTTTTGCCCATTTAGTATGATGGTGGCTATGGGTTTGCCATACATGGCTCTTATTCTTTTGAGGTACATTCCTTCAATACCGAATTTATTGAGAGTTTTTAACATGAAGGAGTGTTGAATGTTATTAAAAAGTTTTTCTGCATCTTTTGCGATAATCATTTGCTTTTTGTCTTTAGTTCTGTTTATGTGATGAATCACACTTATTGATTTGTATATGTTGAACCAAACTTGCATCCCAGGGGTAAAGCCATTTTGATCATGATGGACTAGCTTTTTGATGTGCTGCTGGATTCAGTTTGCAAGGAATTTGTTTGATAATTATTTTGCATCAAAGTTCATCAAGTATATCGGCATGAATTTTTATTTGTGTGTGTGTATCTCTGACAGGTTTTGGTATCAGGAAGATGCTGGCATCATAGAATGAGTTTGGGAGGAGTCCCTCTTCCTCAACTTTTTGGAATAGTTTCAGTCAAAATAGTACCAGCTAGTCTTTGTACATCTGGCAGAATTTGACTGTGAAGCCATCAGGCCCTGGACTTTTTTTTGGTTGGTAGGCTATTTTTTATTAATTCAATATCAAAATTCATTATTGGTCTATTCAGGAAATCAGTTTGTTCCTAGTTCAGTCTTGGGAGTGTGTATGTGTCCAGGAATTTATCCATCTTTTCTAGGTTTTCTAGTTTGTGTGTTTAGAGGTGTTTGTAGTAGTTTCTGACGGTTATTTTTATTTCTATGGGGTCAGTGGTAATTGTGTTTATTTGGATCCTCTCTCTTATTTATTAGTCTAGCTAGTGGCTTATCCACTTTATTAAGTTTTTCAAAAAGCTAACTCCTAAATTTGTAGATCTTTTCAATGGTTTTTTTTGTGTCTCCATTTCCTTCAATTCAGCTCTGATTTTTGTTATTTCTTGTTTTCTGCTAGCTTTGGGTTTGATTTGTTCTTGTTTCTCTAATTCTTTCAGTTTTGATATTAAGTTGTTAATTTTAGATCTTTCTCATTTTTTTATGTGGGCATTTAGTGCTATGAATTTCCCTCTTAACACTGCATTAGCTGTGTCCCAGAGATTCTGGTAAGTTGTATCTTTGGTCTCATTAGTTTCAAAGAACATCTTGATTTCTGCCTTAATTTCATTATTTACCCCAAAATTATTCAGGAGCATGTTGTTTAATTTCCTTGCAATTGCATGATTTTGAGTGATTTTCTTATTCTTGACTTCTATTTTTATGTGCTGTGGTCTAAGACTATTAGGTATGATTTCTATTCTTTTGTATTTGCTGAGGATTGTTTTATGTCCCATAATGTGGTCAATTTTAAAGTATGTTCCATGAATGATGCCGTGAAATATGTTTTCCAAGTTGTTTACTTTTTGTCCCTCCCTTCCAGGGATGCCAGTGATTCATAGATTTGACCTATTCACATAATCCCATACTTTTTGGAGGTTTTGTTTATTCCTTTTATTTTTTTTTCTTTATTTTTGTCTTACTGTGTTATTTCAGAGAACCATTTTTCAAGTTCTGGGATTCTTCCTTCAACTTGGTTTATTCTGCTGTTAATATTTGTGATTCATGTGAAACTCTCGTATTGTGTTATTCAGCTCTGTTAGATCCACTGGGTTCCTTTTCATACTGGCTATTTCATCCTTCAGCTCCTGTATTGTTTTATTGTGACTTTCAGTTTCCTTGGATTGAGTTTTGCCATTCTCCTGAGTCTCAGTGATATTCATTTCTATCCATATTCTGAATTTTATTCCTGTCATTTCAGCCAGCCCAGCCTGGTTAAGAACTCTTGGTGGAGAACTGATGTGGTTGTTTGGAGGACATACAACACTCTGGCTATTTGAGTTACCAGAGTTTTCACTGGTTGTTTCTCATCTCTGCATGTGGATGTTCTTTTTACTGCAGCGTAGAATGAGTATAGTTACTAGCCTTCTTTTCTGGACATTTTCACAGGGCTGATGTTTTGTGCAGGGTCTTTATTTGAAGCTGACTTCTTGTCTCTGGATTCAGAGGGGGATATGTTAGTGAGGTATTTTTGGTATTGAATCTTTGGAGTGTGATCCAGTACATGACACTTAGGCATTTGTTCAGTTATTAGACTCGTGCTCAGTTGTGACTCCCCTATATTTTCTCAGTTGTAGCCATGTTCACTCTCAGTGCTCTAAAAATGTGGGTTCTTCTCCAGTGCTGGCTATAGCTCGTGACCTGGCAACCCTGGGCTGCCCACTGTAGCTCTGAGGTGGTTTCAGTGTTTATGTTTCTTCCCCAACTTGGAGGCGAGAGTAAGGAACCTTAGTAGTGGCTGTGACCAAAGATCTTTTGCTTGTCTCCCAAGGGTTCTAAGCCAGGGAGTCGCAGGTCAGCAATTGCTCAGTGCAATCAGTCCAAGATGGAGAATCTGTGCTGTAGGCCCAAGCTGGGGGCTCCCTGTTTGGTGATAAGCAGGTGGGGGTAAGTGGGACCCATGGGAGATGAACTGGCCTTCTTTCCTTGTGTCTACTGCAGCTGTTTGTAGGTGTGGATAAGGCATTTAGGGTATTTCCTCCTTCGTTAGTTCAAGGGTGGCAAGGGCAGTTCCACTACAGAGGCAGTAGCAGAGAGGCTTTCAGTTGTTCCTGGGTTCTGTCCAGTAACTTGCAGAGCTGCTACTAGCTCATAGCTCTGGCAGGGGGAAGCTGGCAGCCTGGAGGACCTGCCCAATAAGGAGATATGGGAACAATCACCCATGTAACAGTCTGACCACTTTTTTGTAGGGCTTCTGAAGTATTCTGGGGGCCCACTGCAGTCTTTAGTCACCTCAGATTTTCCAATACCTGGAGGTATCAACGGTGAAGGCTTCAAAACAGCAAATATGGTAGTCTGTCTCTCCCTTTGGGATCTCTATCCAAGGGAAGTATGAACTTATTGTTGGCTCGAATGCACCCATAGGAGGTGGCTGTAAACCTCAGTTGGGAGGTCCTTTCCAGTGAGGAGGAACGGGATTGAGGGCCTTCTTCAAAAAGTAATAGTAGTCTGACTATGTTTTCATAGAGCAGGTGTGCTGTGCTAGGATATCATTTCTCCCCTCAGTTGGCTTGGACTCTCCAAAGCCTGAAGAATGAAATGGCTAAATCACCCAAACGGCAAAGATGGTGGCCTGCCTCTCTCTGGGAGTTTTGTCCCAGAGAGGTTTCAAATCTCTGTTGGCCAGAAAACACCAGTGTGAGTGGCTGGAGACTCCAGTTGAGAGGTTCCACCTAGAGAAGAGGAATAGGACCAAGGACCTGCTTAAAAAAGCAGTCTGACCACATTTCTGTAGAGCAGTTGTGCTGTGCTGGGGATCACTTCAGCCCTCAGTAGGCTTGGACTCTCCAAATCCAGAAGGCAGGAACAATTAAATCACCCAAACTGCAAAGATGGTGGCCACTCCTCCCGCTGAGAACTCTTGTCTCTGGGAGGTGCAACGCTGCTACCAGTGACTGGCTGGAATTTCAAACCAATGGGTCTTATCCAGTGAGGTGCTGTGGAAGCAGGGCCTGTAGACTGTTGCTGCTGAGCTTCCTGGATTCAGTTCTTTCTTAGGGGTATGCACAGGGGTCTAACTTCCTGCTTTGCCAGGGTTGCAGCTACTTTTTCTGGGAAGCCCAGAAAGCCTGGGTATCTAAGGCTCCCTGCTCTCTGTGTGTCTTGGTGGCTGATTTGCTGAGACTCCATGTAGTTGTGTGTGTCAGACTGAAGGCTCTGGTGGAGTGAGTTCACAAGCGTATCTCCCGACCGAAGGATTGCAAAGATCCATGGGAGAAGTGTGGATTCCTGGGGTTGCACATTCACTCACTGCTTCCCTGGGTGGCGGAGGTTCCCTTGGCTCCATGTTACTCCTGGGTGAGCCATCGTCCAGCCTTGCTTTTCTCTGTTCTCCATGGGTCAAGTTGTTTTCTTGATCAGTCCCAAGGCATGATTAGTCCCAAGGGTGTTTCAGTTGAAGGTGTGTATTCACTCTCCCCTTCTATTCCTCTCCATGAGAGCTGTGTACACTAGTTGCCTCTAGTTGGCCATCTTCACAAATCAGATTTACCTTTTCACCCAATAAAGCAGACATTGGAAAGTGGGGCTTATATGAATGGGCAAATTGATCCTAGCCCAAAGTCCTAGAATTAGACAGACTTCCCAATGCAGTAACAAATATTACTATACCACCTTAGCCCACTTCTACTTCTAACCCAGTCAGAGCAGGGGCTTTATGTTTAAGCTAACAATTTAGACAAGCAATTGAGAAGGAGGTAGAACTCTTTATTCTTAACTCAACACTCTGATTAATCATAAGAAAGTAGAGTGTCATACTAAAGAACATACCTTCACATGGAGGGAATATTAGGGGAATAGTGAATAAGTTTCACTTTCATCTCCACTTGCTCACAATTTTAGTTAAGCTCTTTTATTTGCATGCCAGCTCTCTGTGTTAAAATCTTACCCATTTATTGACATGAAATACATCTCTTCATTAAAACTTTCACAAACTAAATGTCATATTTTCTGTAATCAGCTATGGGACTATTTACCAGTATGTTAAGAATGCACCACTATGTTCTCACTTCTAACTATTTATCTATCTACTATATGTATGTATGTATATATATATATTTATACATATATGTGTGTATATATATATAGAGAGAGAGAGTGTAAAAGAGAGAGATGTCTAATTTCCCCTAATAAGTCTTGTTAAAACAAAAGCCATATTTTTGTAAATGAATCACTTTAGTGCTAGTATAAATTAATTTAATAGTTAGCATTTCCAATTTCAGAAATGATTATTAGCAATCATCATGGGGTTGTATTTTTCACATAATATATATATTATATTATCCTATATACATGCCTTTAGAATTCAATTTTTTTCTGTTTCTACAGAAATTTCTCTCTGTATATCTTAAATATGTCCATTGCATGCTTTTACAATACATGCTATATGGCAGACCTTAGTTATATTCTTTAACCCTCAACACTTATTTTGTGTTCTTCAGACAATGCTGCAGAAGTAAAAATGATTAATTCTTAATTGCTCTCACTCAAACTGACATATATTCTATAAGTGTTTCTTATATAGCACTGACGTGCTTCATTTATTAATATGTATGTGTGTGTATACATTTTCGAGAACCCATTTATGTCTCTTAAATCTTTGTCAAATGAAAATGCACTAAAATATCTTTTTGATATAATTCTTTCTTTGGAATGAAATAATCATAATTCTAACCCCCAAATCACTTTTATAGTAAATATTTGATAGTGGATATATTTCACTGAGTTGTTTGGAACAAAAAAAATCAATAAATATATATTCTCATTTAGTGCATGACTACTAAATAAAACTTCTCTATTGATATCAAAATAAATTGGTCTCATATCCACAGAAAAGTAATTATAGTATCCATTGGTGATGATTTTAAAGCTAAAATCTTATAATTACAAATTTAGATTGTACTTCAAAATGATGAAATCCTTTTAAAATTGATTTATAAAAAATTATTTTATAACTATGTTCTTTAAAAATATTCTGGTTATATTTATTAAAATATTGACCTTTCATCAATTAATATCTATAATAAAAAATAGAAGTGTACATTTTAATATCATTTTTATTGAGTTCATATTTTTTCTTATTCATCTCATCAACTCCTAACATATATATACCATAAATATTTGCCTTCAGATTTGCATATTAGCCTAGTAAGTTATTTTATTATAACTACTAAATTTATAATGGAAACTATGAAGTACAAAGGAAATTTTAGGATTATAATCTACTTCATATATAAATAAAATATCATTGATTTAAAAAACAAAGCTCAAACAAAATTTAGCTAAATAATAAGTAAAATATAAAATATATAAAGAAAAATATAGTTCTGCAACTGACTTTTTGTTGAAACTTCAAGCAGTGTTGTTGGATTTTTTTTGTATTGATAGTAACAGAATAGTTTGCAGGTAAAGATTTCTTCAGATTAATGGGACAAACTTCCAATCTCTTCCAGTTATTTAATTTACTAGTAAATAGTTCCATTATCTAAGGTTTATATCAATCCTAAAATCTTGAGCTTTAAATTCTGTCAAGTAACTTACTTACTATCTGAGCTTCTTGAATTCTACCTCCTCCAAAGAACGCAAATAAAGATGTTAAAGTCAATGGAAGCAGGACTGTATAAAGTATAAAGTAACAAATTCAGCTCTATAAAATGTAAAAGATAATGATTTAAAACACAGCCTAAAATGTCATGTTAATGAGAACACAAGATGAAAAATAAATTCTTGTTTAGGTGGCATGTGTTCATGGAGAAATGTCTTCTAAATCGAATCCAACTTTTTAAATATTCAAGCGGGGTGCATGAATCAATGCATTTCTCAACTGAGTAAGACAGTCATATAGCCATTACTAAGATGTGTGGGACCAGAAGCTTATCATTTTTTTCTCCTCTTCTAAGTCATTGTTCATAAAATGAGTAATAATAAATTCTGAGGAGGAGGTAAACACTCAAAAATAGTTTAGCAACTGTAATGCATGTGTCAACTCCTCACTGTCCCAGCTTGACGTATCCTGACATAGAGCTACTTATATAACTATTGTAGGGGCAAAAATTTCCCTATTAGTCAAAAACCGATTTTTTTAGTGCATTAAAGTGAATTGCTAAAAGAATAAAATTTTAAAAGATATACAAAATACAAGCCAAAATGTTACCAGTAAATTCAAAAACTTCCCACCTATTTCCCAATGAATATAATCAGAATAAACATAACATAGGGAAAATGAAAAGATAATTAGAAAAAAGATACGTTTTTTATTGAAAGAGTGCTTATACGCAGTTGACAAAAAGAATCCCTATCACATCCCAACATATTGTGATTCCACAATTACAAGTAAGCATATCTTCTGAATTAAATAGAAGTTCCTTTTATAAAACACCTATATTAACACTGATAAAAAGTATGTATCAATATTAAAAGACTTTAGTGTGACAAATTACCTGACTTCTTGCTTGTTAATTTGTCAAGTGTGAGTTGAATTGACAACGTGATTCTCAGGGATAATGTATATACAACCTGTTAACTTCATAGTAGAGAAGATAATCCTACTAAGTTATGTTGAGAGAAATAAAACATAGTATAAAGCAATTTTTGCAGCTTCAGGATATTCATTTTTTATTTATATTTAAAATGAAGCGGGAGTGATGCTCTTTTTATTATTGTCTTGGTTATTTATTAAGCATCTTTAAAAAGCAGCTGTATCACTCTTTAAAAAGAGCTGTACCAGAAAAGACAAGTAAAAATTCATACTTTCTGTTTATTATACATGTTCATTAGGTCCAAATAATTTATTCAATATTTTAGAGCAGAAATGTATCTTAGAAATCGATTATTCCAAATCTCTCTCTTTCAGATGAGAAATATTAACTAAGTAGCAGATTAATTATTAAGCACTAAGCATCTGTTGATGACTGCTTTCAAAGACAGCTGTAAGAATTATTCCCATCCTACTTGCCCTTTTGCAATGGAATTTGTCGTTTCTTCGAATAACAGGTGGAATCTATTTTTCCTCTATTGAATCTTGGTTGGCCGTTTGATTTGCTTTTACCAATAGAATGAGGCAGAAATTACTTCTGAGAGTAAGTTTTCAGAGTCCTTGTAACTTCCTTTTTCACTCCCTTAGGAAGGCTCAGCTACCATATAAAGCAATCTGGACTGTCATGCTGGTGAGGCTCGATGGAAATAAATACCCTGAAGGTTGGTAGGATGCAAAACTACAAGGAGAGAAAAGCTCTGAAGGATAAGGGCCTATGAGGAAAGAGAGGTTTCAGCACTCCAGCCATCCTAGCTATCGGGTCAGATATATGAAGTAATAATGATACTCCACCCTCAATAGGGAGGAGAGAAAACCCATCCTAATTAAGCTTCTTCAAATTCCTGATCCATAAGATAAAATAAAATGGCTGTTGTATTAAGCCACTTAGTTTTGGAATGATTTAAGTCACTAAATTTTGGGGGTAGTTGCTCTTAAGTTATAAATACCTGAATCTAACGGCGCCAATAAAGTAAGCAATTCAATGGCAAATAAGAGATGGCATGCATTTATAAGTACACTGCCAAGAGATGATTAGTGATAAATTCATGTGCAATTAGCTCTAAGAATGTTATAAGCAGCATACTGATGTAAATTCAAAATGTCATTGGAATAGAGGACAGTTAAGTGAGTAACACATCAGCAAACATTTTACAAAAGAGGTAATAATAGAGTCAAATTTCACTCAGCCTTTCATTCATCCATCATACATGTAATGGGTGCATCACCAGTGCTCTGTAACAATATGTACAAGTGAGAATATCGTGTTTTGTTTACAGAACTACATTGTAAAAACTGGATTGAAGGATTCTGTGAAGAATTAATGGGATATGAACTTAAAAAAAATAGATAGGAACTACCCATAGAAGATTTTGAAACTATTCCAAATACTTTAAATTTATGTTTTTGTAAAATGGGGTGATACTTCAGAACACCACTGGAAGGGATCATTTGAAATGTAAACAATGAAGTCTAGACTCTTCTGAGAAAGAATCAACAAAAGTCAGTGGTTGATTGGATCTCCTACAAGAAGAGGATTGACGAAGGAAAATTCAATGCACTCTGCACTACAGATTCTGTATCATTTTGAAACTAATCATAAAACATTCAAGTGCTAGATTTTAATAAATGCATAAAAATCAATTTAGTTTTAATTTTCCTAATGCAAATGTATCTTAACATTCTGAGATTGAAATTACTTATTTGTAAGTCAAAAATTGCAAAATTTCTATTGACATATAAAATTATAGAATGGTCCTTTGATATGAAATGAACTATTTAACAATTTGATTTGACCATTAATCATTCTGTTATTTATGATTTATGAAATACAACAATATCGTTTACATTCTCCTTATACAAAAATAAGTTTTGAGTTAGATATAGAAGAATTATGGGTCTAATTCCCTTTTTCACAAGTTAAGGTACTAAACAATGAATCATTCACAAAGGTGCTGTACTCCCAATATCACACATTTACAGTAGTTTTTGACTATAATAAATGAAGTTTGCTTTAGGAAGAATGGCATATTGAAATTATTAAAATTGAATTTTTACTCAATATAAGTTTAATTATAAAAGAGAGCTTCAGTTCCTGGTTGGGACAAAAAGAAACGATCCATCATATTGCAAATTTTATCAGCTCATAGTTGTATAAAACTAAACTATTTCACCCTGCATAATATAAAAGTTTAAACTAACAAAGTTTTTGCAAAACTCTAAAGTATAACATTATTGATAACGAATACATTGAGCTCAACTCATGGCCTTCTCTATGATGAATGATGTGGATTACTCTCATGGCCTTCTCTATGATGAATGATGTGGATTACTAGAATATTATTTCTAGGAAAAACCTATTTCACTATCTAATGTATAATACTGATAAAGTGTTATTTTATTCTATATTATGTTCTTATCCTTGTACTCTCTTTTCATCATTCATATTTATTATATAAATACATTGTTTTATTATATAAATACATTGCCTTTATTTAAATATTTATATTTATATAATAACATCCTACTGATCTTCTTAAAGCATGGATTGAGCATATTTCATTTACCCATTTTAATTTGTCTCTTCAATAACTGAACTATTTTTGTGCCTTCTCACTAAATTAATCTGGTTGGCAATAAATTCCTCAAAATGTAGTGCTCTTTTTAATAATAGAACACACCAACTAAAGTCATGTAGCTGTAAGGTATTCTGACAATATGTTTGCAAATAATTATTAAATGTGTACCAAAACAATAAGTTAAATTCAATAAAGAACAGTAAAGAGAGAAAAATTGTTTTAATGATTTAGCTTGTATAAAAGATAAAATGTATTATATTTGACTTCTGGTGAAATACATTGAATTAGAAATATATTTTTTCTCTTTCTATCTTGTATTAGCAATAAATTAGACTAAAGCAGTAAACTGTTATTAACCCAATATTCAATATAAACTGAGAGGGAAAGTCCTATAAAAGACATCAACAAGTTTAGAGAAGATTGAAAACATCCAAAGAAGCCCTGGAGTTGAGAAAGTTTAATTCCAAATGCTTGCAAGAGAAAAAAGCAAGTTCTTATAACAGGAAACATGCTGATAATGTGCAGGAATTAAAAGGATCAAGTGTCTTTGAAAGAGAGGAATGGGGGAATTGTAAGAAATTGGTTGAAAGTCAAAGAGCAATTAAAACCTCAAATCTTTTCCTACATCTAACACTGTGAGCCAATTCTCTGCACCCCCTTTCTACTGAGAGACAGATATTTTATTAAACTATAAATCATTCAGAGTCAGGCAAATCATGAATAACAGAGGACAGGGAAGTACGTTTTAGAGAGAACAGATACATTAATTAAAAGCCAAGTTTTTAAATGAATGGTGGCCAGGCAGCCTTCTCTTGTTGCAAATCTCCAAGAGCACTGGGTATTCTTCAGAGTCTCACATCACCCTCTTCCTCCCCCTGCCAACACACAGACACACACACACACTCACGTGCAAGTGTGCAGACACACACACAAACACATTTATCCTAGAGGAAACTGTGGCTTCTTCTTTGAAGAATCTAAGCAGGCAAAGACAACATCTATACATTCTAAAATCTGTCCATATTCCAATGAAATAGTGGAACTCCCATCAGCTCACTCCATGAGAAAACCCACCACTTAGTAAATCCCGTACAAAGAAATTCCAGTCAATGACTTGGTGTCTCAGTTTTAAATATGATTGGTTGGTTAACAATTACCTGCCATTTGAGCAAAGAATTTAAAATGAAAGGTAAACACTTGGGAGAGAGGGAGAGAAAGAAACACAGACGAAGGAAAAACAAGAAATAAAGTATAATAAATATTTTAAAATTAGAAATGGCATAATCAGATAGATAAGTCGACATTCATCATAAAACCTCAATGGGATTTATAATGAATAAAATGATTTAAAAAGTATCCTTCAGATATCAAATATAGGACAAAGATTAAGGATGTTGAGGGCTAAATTTTAAGAGATTTACAGATGACAGTATAACAGAAAAATATAGAAGTATAAAAAATCTTTAAAAGTTACAGACCCTACAGTGATCCTATATTCAACTAATAAAAATTCTTGGAACTGAAAATAGAAAAACTGAAAATAAATCAAATAAATAATGTAAAATATTCCCAGAAATATAAGCATAGGTATCCATGTTGAAATAGTACACTGAGTATCTTAACAATTAATAAAAATAAATAAAATTACATTATTACGAAATTTCACAGCAGTAGAGAAATTTCCAAGGAGAGAAGGAGATAGAAAAAGCAGCAGTGAACAGGAATTGGAATAGCATTCTCAGCAGCAAAGATAGATGAGAGAAGGCAGTAAATATACTGCCTCTAGAAGTCTGGAAAGAAATCAGGTGCAAACTTTCTTAGTTAATATCTCTATTAGGTATAAAGGATATTTTGTTCATTTGTGTATTTGTTTCCTTTTGTTTTAAAGCAATGTGAGATTCTTTTAAGGCATTTTGAGATATCCTTTATTTCAAAAACATAACTACCTGTACATTTTTTCTCTTAACCCACCAGAGGCTGTGTGTTGCTCAAAATAAAAATTAAAATCGGCCAGGCATGGTGGCTCAACGCCTGTAATCCCAGCACTTTGGGAGGCCAAGGCAGGTGGATTACTTGGGTTCAGGAGTTCGAGACCAGCCTGGCCAATATGGCGAAACCCCATTTCTACTAAAAATACAAAAATTAGCCGGGCATGGTGGCGCTCACCTGTAATCCCAGCTACTCAGGAGGCTGAGGCAGGAGAATTGCTTGAATCTGGGAGACAAAGGTTGCAGTGAGCTGAAATTGTGCCACTGTACTCCAGCCTGGGTGACAGAGTGAGACTCTGTCTCAAAAAATAAAAAAATAAAAAAATTGAAGTCAATAAAACAAGCCATGGGATCCAGGATGTAGAGACTCTAATAAAAGTGATAAAGCAAATTCTCAGGATAACAACTCTGTAATAAGCAAGGAAAATTACTAGGCCAGCTTGGAGTTTGGGGACAAAGAGAGAGCTTAAGGGTGGAGTTAGGGGTAGGGGAAAAAGGGAGGGTGGAGGTTGGGTAGATAACAATTATTACATCTAGAAAAAAAAGAAAAGTAACAAACTAAAGGAAATGCACTTGTTTCCCTATTGAAAAATATTTCATTTTAATTTTAAAAATGCTACAATTATGCACTACTAGAAGGTAAGAAATTGGAAAGGCAGTAATAGAGATAGAGATCAAGAGGTAAAAAGAAGGAGGGGAGCAGATTGCTGTATATGTGTTCTTAATTGTAAGCCTTATTGTTACTGGGGCATTTACTGATCAATATGAAATATATAAATAATAATTTCCATTGATAAAAAAATAAGTAGTTTGAACCACTCTGTTAATTGGAGTATAACTGAAAATCTGTAACTTTTAACAGACTTTATATTTTTAGAGTAGTTTTAATTTCACAGTAAAGTTAACCAGAAAGTACGTGCACTTTCCGATATAGACCCTGTGCCCCCACGTGCACATTATCCATTAATAACATTTCAGACCAGAAAGGCATATTTGTTACAACTGATGAACTGACATTGACATTATTATCACCCAAAGTCCATAATTTACATTAGAATTCACTCCTGGTATTGTACATTCTATGAGTTTCAACACATATATAATGACATGTATCCCTGTGATAATATTCATAATAGTTTCACCGCTCTAACAAAACCTCTGTGCTCTCCCTAAAAAAATTATTTTAAACAATCCAATTGAAGATATTAGATAATGAAAAATTATAGTGCCAATAAGTACGAAAAAAAAAACACTAGAGAAGTGAGAACAGCTTTTGTGGCTGCCTTACCTCTAAGAATGTGTTTCATTCCAGAAGAGGCAGCTACGATGATGAAATATTAGGCAGCACTTTTTAAAGCTTCCACGACCTCAAGTCATAAACAATTAGTCTAGGGACAACCAAGTAAAGAATAAGGATGGGTGCGAACTCGGGGAATATGAGTGAGTCTAAAGTATATTGCCCCTCATAAGAACTATATATAGACATTAGATTATCTCTACCCAGTTTCCCATCTATCACAATTTTTATTTTGCCTGTCTAAATTCTTTAGACTTTTTTTGAAACAATTCTCCTGACCATAAATTTTCTGTTTTTTATATATTTGAAAATATCTTTATTTTATTTTTGAAAAAATATTTTCACTAAGCATATATAGTTTGATTTCTTTGAGTAGCACTTAAAATTTTTATTTTCATTGCCTTTTGGCCTGCATAATTTCTGATCTAAGACATGATCTTCTTGAAGACTATACCTAATGCCCTACATATGGTGAAATCTCTTCATCTGGTAAGAAAGCAACTAATTTCCAGCCTGTATGAACTCTGAAAATTGTTCTGCCTATATATTTTTGCCATTGCCAAGATTTCTGTCTCTGTGAATCATGTAAAAACTGTATTATAATATTTTATTCCAATTATACAAAAGCATGGCATTTGACCCACTTCCTTCTTCCTTTGAAAATTATTTTACTCTCTACTTCCTTCTTCATATTTTCTTCTCTGTGTCAATCACGTTCTCTGGGTACTTTTCTCTGTTTCTCATCTCCCTGTATCCTTGTCTCTCTGTCTCCCTGTCTCTGAACAAATATTTTCTTGACAAGCCTCTTTATCCCTGCTGGGCAAGTTACCCATCACCCTTTTGTCTAGGAAAAAGAAAGACTGACAGGGCTCTCTGTGTAGTGGACACGCTTTGTTTTGTCTGTTCAGTCACAATTAATCATAAGCATTTTTCTGTAGACAAGTCGTATGTACAGAAGAAAAACTTTAAGATAGTGATTCATAGCTAGAGTGTCTTAAGATACTGATACACTTAAGATCACTAAAAGTGAAAATGATACCATTGGCCAACTGCTAAGAATTGTGCATAACCAGTAGCCCATGTTATCTTGCAGAATCACTTGTTAAGTCTTACACAAAAGATGCTAAATACAAGAAGACAGAAAACTGAAAAATCTCATAGAATTCAAAAGTATTTTCTAAAATAAAAGAAATACATTGTTTATGCATGCATACATGTAATCACAGGTTCAATGTGGTATCAAGTAAAAAGGGGAGGGAGCTGCTATTCTAGAGAACAGTTGAAAATACCACTTGTTATAAACTGAATGTTTGTGCTCGTCCACCAAAAAAAAAAAAAAAAATCATATGCTGGAATCCTAACCCCCAGTGTGATGGTATTTGGAGGTAAGGTCTTTGGAGATAATTAGGTCACAAGGGTAGAGCCCTTATCCTTGAGATTAGTGCTTTTATAAGAAGACACATGAAAGCTTGCCCCTTCTGTTCTCCACCATGTGAAAGGTACATTCTGCCAACAAGGGACAAGACGTTTACCCAACACATATCCATCAGTACCTTAAAGTTGGATTTTCCAGCCTCTGGAACTGTGAGGAATAAATATATGTTGTTTAAGGCACCACATCTCTGGTAATTTTTTATATCAGCCTAAGATATTAACATGGGCAGGAGTAACATATTCTCCGGCTTTTCCTCATCAGGAGTGGCAAAGAGGAACAAAACAACAGGAAATCAGTTGTTTGCAGATAAAATCAGTCTCTATTCATCTGGTAAAATTGACTATAGGGAGATCAAGGATGGATATTTTCTGCTCTTCAGAAAAAAAATTGGAGAATATTCCAAACCTAAGAGATATTAACTTATAATATTCCAAAAAAATAGATACTTTGAATTTTTAAATATTTTCTCTTATCAAATGTGGTTAACTTTAGTATTGGAGTTTGTAAACAACCATTAGAACATTTACTAATAAAACATGAATTTCTTCTTTCCTTTTTTGTTATGAACAAAAACATAATGCATAAAAATCTTACAGTCCTGAACAAAACTAATGTATGCCATTGCATTTAAGAATATTTTTCATGAGGTGTAAACTAAATGTCATAGAAACTTACCTCTGAATACAGATCTGAATACAGAGTAGGCACACCATGATTTCAGACTATTTTTTCTATTAAAATGTTCACATTTGATTCTGTCTACCTACAAATTTAGGTTTTTCAAACACAAAAACCTAGGTGGCAATTTTAATATTCTGTAGTTAGATCAATCATGAAAGTCTTATGACATTTGGTTCTGTATTATAAGAAATAAACATAATTAAAGGAAATTGCATAGCACTAATACCAGTTCAGTTTTCTCTGAGTTTCTCTTGATCTTATGTGACTCATTTGGTTGATTTTGATTTCCAGAGTAACAAAATTCAGGAGAAGCTGTCAGGGACTGTGTGCACCAACATTTCACTATAAATTAGACCTAGATCCTGCTAAATGTTCATTATTTCTGTGTAACATCGTCCAGCTTACACAGAAAGCCAGACGACATTATACCAAATCCGGGTTTTCAACAAACAGAGTGAAATGTAGAATGACATGGCACTAACAGAGTCAGTTGTGATTCAAGATAACTGATGTACAAGGGCAAACTTATCAACTTGCTGAAATTGAACTGGGCTAAATCACTTTGCTCTCTCTGAAGCAGCCAAACTAGCAAGGAGGCTATAATTTAGTGTCCCAAACATGGACATAAATAGACAACACATGGAATTCTAACTTCACACCAAATTTCTTTCTTTTCTCTTTCTTTTTTTTTTTTTTTTTTTGTGATGATGGAGTTTTACTCTTGTTGCCCAGGCTGGAGTGCAATGACACAACCTCAGCTCACTGCAACCTTTGCCTTCTGGGTTCAAGTAATTCTCCTGTCTCAACCTCCCAAGTAGCTGGGATTACAGGTGCATGCCACCATGCCCAGCTAATTTTTGTATTTTTAGTAGAGACAGGGTTTCATCATATTAGTCAGGCTGCTCTCGAACTCCTGACCTCAGGTGATCCACCCTCCTCAGCCTCCCAAATTGCTGGGATTACAGGTGTGAGCCACTGTGCCTGGCCACTTCACAACAAATTTCTATAGGCTACAGCCAAGTATCCAATTCTCATTCTTGTGAATAAATGTACCTGAGAACTCTGAATCATGCTAGGACAAAAAGACAGATTTTTCTGTAAATTTAACTTTCTGCCTTTTTTAAAACTCATATTTTTGCTGTTGAATTTCATTTATGTGAGTATATCATGTGTTTTACACTGGGTTTTTATCAAGTTCATTTTGAAAATACTTGAGTTGGGTAGTGTTGAGTGGAGTTGAAAGGGAAATATATGTAGAATAAGATGCATTTGCCTGAACATTGTATTAATGAATCTTATTTGGACAGACATTAGCTCAATTATTTGTGTTATGAGGTTATTCACTATAAATGATTAATTGTACATTAATAATACAATTAATAGTACATTAATAATTACAAGTAATTAATAATTAATTGTAATTAATTGTGATGTGTATCTGTACAATGGAATGTTTTGCAGCCATATAAAAGTTCTGACATTTGCAACAACATGGATGAATCTTGAGGGCATTTTGTCAAGTGCCATAAATAATTCAGAGAAAGACAAATAAGGTATGGTATCACTTATGTGTGGAATCTAAAAAAGTTGAACTCATAGAAACAGTAGAATTAGAACGATGGCTGCCAACGGCTGAGTGGAGGGCGAAATAGGGACATGTTGGTTGTAGGGAATAATTTTCAGTTATAAGATGAGTAAGTTTGGGCGGTTCCAAGATGGCTGGATAGGAACAGCTCCAGTCTACAGCTCCCAGCATGAGCGACACAGAAGATGGGTGATTTCTGCATTTCCAACTGAGGTACCAGGTTCATTTCACTGGGGCTTGTCGGACAGTGGGTGCAGCCCACTGAGGGTGAGCCAAAGCAGGGAGAGGCATCGCCTAACCCAGGAAGCACAAGGGGTCAGGGAATTCCCTTTCCTAGCCAAGGGAAGCTGTGACAGACAGCGTCTGGAAAATTGGGTCACTACCACCCTAATACTGCACTTTTCCAAGGGTCTTAGCAAACGGCACACCAGGAGATTATATCCCACACCTGGCCCAGAGGGTCCCACACCCAAGGAGCCATGCTCCTTGCTAGCACAGCAGTCTGAGATCTAACTGCAAGGGGTCAGCAAGGCTGGGGAAGGGGCGCCCGCCATTGCTGAGGCTTGAGTAGGTAAACAAAGTGGTCAGGAAGCTTGAACTGAGTGGAGCCCACCTCAGCTCAAGGAGGCCTTCTTGCCTCTGTAGATCCCACCTCTACGGGCAGGGCATAGCCGAACAAAAGGCAGCAGAAACCTCTGCAGATTTAAATGTCCCTGTTTGCAGCTTTGAAGAGAGTAGTGGTTCTCCCATCATGGAGTTTGAGATCTGAGAACGGAAAGACTGCCTCCTCAAGTGGGTCCCTGACCCCCGAGTAGCCTATCTGAGAGGCACCCCCCAGTAGGGGTAGACTGACACCTCACACGGCCAGGTACCCCTCTGAGATGAAGTTTCCAGAGGAACAATCAGGTAGCAACATTTGCTGTTCAGCAATATTCGCTGCTCTGCAGCATCCACTGCTGATACCCAGGCAAACAGGGTCTGGAGTGGACCTCCAGGAACTCCAATAGACCTGCAGCTGAGAGTTCTGACAAAGACCAAAGGTAGATAAAACCATAAAGATGGGGAAAAAAAACAGAGAAGAAAAGCTGAAAATTCTAAAAATCAGAGTGCCTCTCCCCCTCCAAAGGAAGGCAGCTCCTTGCCAGCAATGGAACAAAGCTGGATGGAGAATGACTTTGACGAGTTGAGAGAAGGCTTCAGACGATCAAACTTCTCTGAGTTAAAGGAGGCAGTTCGAACCCATTGCAAAGAAGCTAAAAATCTTGAAAAAAGATTAGACAAATGGCTAACTATAATAACCAGTGTAGAGAAGTCCTTAAATGACCTGATGGAGCTAAAAACCATGGCACGAGAACTACGTGACAAATGCACAAGCTTCAGTAGCCGATTCGATCAAATAGAAGAGAGTATCAGTGATTGAAGATCAAATGAATGAAATGAAGTGAGAAGAGAAGTTTAGAGAAAAAAGAGTAAAAAGGAATGAACAAAGCCTCCAAGAAATATGAAACTATGTGAAAAGACCAAATCTATATCTGATTGGTGTACCGGAAAGTAACGGGGAGAATGGAACCAAGTTGGAAAACATTCTGCAGGATATTATCCAAGAGAACTTCCCCAATCTAGCAAGTAAGGCCAACATTCAAATTCAGGAAATACAGAGAATGCCACAAAGATACTCCTCGAGAAGAGCAACTCCAAGACACATAATTGTCAGATTCACCAAAGTTGAAATAAAGGAAAAAATGTTAAGGGCAGCCAGAGAGAAAGGTTGGGTTACCCATAAAGGGAAGCCCATCAGACTAACAGCTGATCACTCGGCAGAAACTATACAAGCCAGAAGAGAGTGGGGACCAATATTCAACATTCTTAAAGCAAAGAATTTTCAACTCAGAATTTCATATCCAGCCAAACTAAGCTTCATAAGTGAAGGAGAAATAAAATACTTTACAGACAAGCAAATGCTGAGAGATTTTGTCACCACCAGGCCTGCCCTAAAAGAGCTCCTGAAGGAAGCACTAAACATGGAAAGGAACAACCGGTACCAGCCACTGCAAAAACATGCCAAATTGTAAAGACCATCGAGGCTAGGAAGAAACCGCATCAACTAAAGAGCAAAATAACCAGCTAACATCATAATGACAGGATCAAATTCACACATAACAATATTAACTTTAAATATAAATGGGCTAAATGCTCCAATTAAAAGACACAGACTGGCAAACTGGATAAGGAGTCAAGACCCATCAGTGTGCTGTATTCAGGAAACCCATCTCACGTGCAGAGACACACATAGGCTGAAAATAAAGGGATGGAGGAAGATCTACCAAGCAAATGGAAAACAAAAAAAGGCAAGGGTTGCAATGCTAGTCTCTGATAAAACAGACTTTAAACCAACAAAGATCAAAAGAGACAAAGAAGGCCATTACATAATGGTAAAGGGATCAATTCAATGAGAAGAGCTAACAAGAAGTGCATATATATATATCCTAAATATATATGCACCCAATACAGGAGCACCCAGATTCATAAAGCAAGTCCTTAGAGACTTACGAAGAGACTTCGACTCCCACACAATAATAATGGGAGACTTTAACACCTCGCTGTCAACATTAGACAGATCAATGAGACAGAAAGTTAACAAGGATATCCAGGAATTGAACTCAGCTCTGCACCAAGCAGACCTAATAGACATCTACAGAACTCTCCACCCCAAATCAACGGAATATACATTCTTCTCAGCATTGCATTGCAATTATTACAAAACTGACCACATAGTTGGAAGTAAAGCACTCCTCAGCAAATGTAAAAGAACAGAAATTATAACAAACTGTCTCTCAGACCACAGTGCAATCAAACTAGAAATCAGGATTAAGAAACTCACTTGAAACCACTCAACTACATGGAAACTGAACAACCTGCTCCCGAATGACTACTGGGTACATAACGAAATGAAGGCAGAAATAAAGATGTTCTTTGAAACCAATGAGAACAAAGACACAACATACCAGAATCTCTGGGACACATTTAAAGCAGTGTGTAGAGGGAAAATTATAGCACTAAACGCCCACAAGAGAAAGCAGGAAAGATCTAAAATTGACACCCTAACATCACAATTAAAAGAACTAGAGAAGCAACAGCAAACACATTCAAAAGCTAGCAGAAGGCAAGAAATGACTAAGATCAGAGCAGAACTGAAGGAGATAGAGACACAAAAAAAGCCTTCAAAAAATCAATGAATCCAGGAGCTGGCTTTTTGAAAAGATCAACAAAATTGATGGACTGCTAGCAAGACTAATAAAGAAGAAAAGAGAGAAGAATCAAATAGACACAATATAAAATGATAAAGGGGATATCACCACTGATCCTACAGAAATACAAACTACCATCAGAGAATACTATAAACACCTCTACGCAAATAAACTAGAAAATCAAGAAGAAATAGATAAATTCATGGACACATACACCCTCCCAAGACTAAACCAGGAAAAAGTTGAATTCCTGAATAGACCAATAATAGGCTCTGAAATTGAGGCAGTAATTAATAGCCTACCAACCAAAAAAAGTCCAAGACCAGACGGATTCACAGCCGAATTGTACCAGAGGTACAAGCAGTAGCTGCTACCATTCCTTCTGAAACTATTCCAATCAATAGAAAAAGAGAGAATCCTCCCTAACTCATTTTATGAGGCCAACATCATCCTGATACAAAAGCCTGACAGAGACACAATAAAAAAAGAGAATTTTAGACCAATATCCCTGATGAACATCAATGCAAAAATCCTCAATAAAATACTGGCAAACCGAATCCAGCAGCACATCAAAAAGCTTATCCACTATGATCAAGTGGGCTTCATCCCTGGGATGCAAGGCTGGTTCAACATACACAAATCAATATATGTAACCCAGCATATAAACAGAACCAAAGACAAAAACCACATGGTTATCTCTATAGATGCAGAAAGGCCTTTGACAAAATTCAACAGCTCTTCATGCTAAAAACTCTCAATAAATTTGGTATTGATGGGATGTATCTCAAAATAATAAGAGCTATTTATGACAAACCCACAGCCAATATCATACTGAATAGGCAAAAACTGGAAGCATTTCCTTTGAAAACTGGTACAAGAGAGTGTTGGAAGTTCTGGCCAGGGCAATCAGGCAGGAGAAAGAAATAAAGAAAGAGTATTCACTTGCGAAAAGAAGAAGTCAAATTGTCCCTGTTTGCAGATGACGTGATTGTATATTTAGAAAACCCCATCATCTCAGCCAAAAATCTCCTTAAGCTGATAAGCAACTTCAGCAAAGCCTCAGGGTACAAAATCAATGTGCAAAAAAATCACATTCTTATACACCAATAACAGACAAACAGAAAGCCAAATCATGAGTGAATTCCCATTCACAATTGCTTCAAAGAGAATAAAATACCTAGGAATCCAACTTATAAGGGATATGAAGGACTTCTTCAAGGAGAACTACAGACCACTGCTCAACAAAATAAAAGAGGACACAAACAAATGGAAGAACATTCCATGCTCATGGATAGGAAGAATCAATATTGTGAAAATGGCCATACTGCCCAAGGTAATTTAGAGATTCAATGCCATCCCCATCAAGCTACCAATGACTTTCTTCACAGAATTGGAAAAAACTACTTTAAAATTCATATGGAAGCAAAAAAGGGCCTGCATTGCCAAGACAATCCTAAGCCAAAAGAACAAAGCTGGAAGCATCACACTACCTGACTTCAAACTATACTACAAGGCTACAGTAACCAAAACAGCATGGTACTGGTACCAAAACAGAGGTATAGATCAGTGGAACAGAACAGAGCCCTCAGAAATAATACCACACATCTACAACCATCTGATCTTTGACAAACCTGACAAAAACAAGAAATGGGGAAAGGATTCCCTATTTAATAAATATTGCTGGGAAAACTGGCTAGCCATATGTAGAAAGCTGAAAATGGATCCCTTCCTTACACCTTATATGAAAATTAATTCAAGATGGATTAAAGACTTAAATGTTAGACCTAAAACCATAAAAACCGTAGAAGAAAACCTAGGCAATACCATTCAGGACATAGGCATGGGCAAGGACTTCATGTCCAAAACACCAAAAGCAATGCCAACAAAAGCCAAAATTGACAAATGGGATCTAATTGAACTAAAGAGCTTCTGCAGAGCAAAAGAAACTACCATAAGAGTGAACAGGCAACCTACAGAATAGGAGACAATTTTTGCAATCTACTCATCTGACGAAGGGTTAATATCCAGAATCTACAAAGAACTCAAACTAATTTACAAGAAAAAAACAAACAACCCCATCAACAAGTGGGTGAAGGACATGAACAGACACTTCTCAAAAGAAGACATTTATGCAACCAAAAGACACATGAAAAAATGCTCATCATCACTGGCCATCGGAGAAATGCAAATCAAAACCACAATGAGATACCATCTCACATCAGTTAGAATGGCAATCATTAAAAAGTCAGGAAACAACAGGTGCTAGAGAGGTTGTGGAGAAATGGGAACACTTTTACACTGTTGGCGGAACTGTAAACTAGTTCAACCATTGTGGAAGACAGTGTGGCGATTCCTCAAGGATCTAGAACTAGAAATCCCATTTGACCCAACCATCTCATTACTGGGTATATACCAAAAGGATTATAAATCATGCTGCTATAAAGACCCATGCACATGTATGTTTACTGCTGCACTATTCACAGTAGGAAAGACTTAGAACCAACCCAAATTTCCATCAATGATAGATTGGATTAAGAAAATGTGGCACATATACACCGTGGAATACTATGCAGCCATAAAAAAGGATGAGTTGATGTCCTTTGTAGGCACATGGATGAAGCTGGAAACTATCACTCTGAGCAAATTATATCAAGGACAGAAAACCAGACACTACATGTTCTCACTCATAGGTGGGAATTGAACAATGAGAACATTTGGACACAGGAAGGGGAACATCACATACTGGGGCCTCTCTGGGGTGGGGCAAGGGGGGAGGGATAGCATTAGGAGATATACCTAATGTAAATGACGAGTTAATGAGTGCAGCACACCACCATTGCACATGTATACATAGTGTACATATACAAACCTGCACATTGTGCACATGTACCCTAGAACTTAAAGTATTAAAAAAAAAGATGAGTAACTTTGGGGGGATATAATATATAGCACAGTGACTATAGTTAACAATACTGCATTGTATATAGTAAGACCTCACTTAATATTGTCCACATTTTCTTGGAAACACTAACTTTAAGTGAAAGAACGTATAACAAAGCCAGTTTTACCCTAGGGTAATTGATTTAAACAAGTAAAGTTTCTAGGGCATATTTCCGGTCACAAAAACACCTCCAAACTTCTAAATAAAGATCACAACATGTAAATATTAAGAATTGAAATAAATATGAGATATCATTTATTTCACATAGAAAGATCGATAAAAACACGTAAGATAATTATTTAGCCAGTTATTCCAGTTCAGGGTCACAGGTGGCTGGAGCTTATTGCAGCAGCTCCGGATGCAAGGCAGCAACTAGCCCTGGACAGGAGGCCATTCCATTACAAAGCACATTCACACACATGTGTGCACATGCACACACACACACTCAGATAGGGGCAATTAGACACACCGATGAACCTAATGAGATCATTTTGGGAATATGGAAGGAAATCAGAGTACCTGGAGAAAACCTACATAGACATAGGGAGAAAGTGCAAACTTCACACAGGCAGGAGCCCTGGCCGGAGTAATTTTTTTTTTTTTTCTCATTGACATTATAATGAAACAATGTTGAACAAATCAATGTTATTTGAGCACCTGCTGTACTTGAAATTTGCCTAGGAGGTGTGTCTTGAATATTCTCACCACAGTAAAAAGATAATTATGTGAAGTGATTGATAGGTTAATTAGCTGCTGTGTGGTAATCATTTCACAACATGTACCTATATCAAAACATTACATTATACTGGGTAAATATGTTCAAGTTTTATTTGTCAATTATATCTTATTAAAGCTGGAAAAAATAAAATAAAGAAAGCAGCACTATAAAAAAAGATTGTTAACGATGGGCCACCCAGAAGAGGATTAAATCTGTGTTATTAAATAGAAATCTTTAGTATTGTGATGTTCACACTTCTGGGAATTTAGTTATGATTATTAGGTAACTATTTATGGCATTCATTTGAGTGTTAAAATGAGCAGCAAACTAAACAAAAACATTGCCTATATAAGCTTACTAAAATAGTATTACATAGATACACATTAAAAATAACACAAGAAAAGAAAATACAATGATTTGGTTTTAGCCAAAAACAGAATAATTACTGTAAAGTTATTGACAGTGTGTAAATATGGAATTACCTAAATGTAAATACTCTGAAAAAGTTTTGTTGCTACTAATGCAGAAGTTACTTCACAAGAAAGTATATAAAATTTACTTAAATACATACCTTACTGTTTATATAATGAGTATATTCCCTCCCCACTGAAAGAATGCAGACATCTCTTTCTGATAAGGCAAAAGGGGTTCTCTTCAAGATCTGCCCCACCTCTTTTTCTGGATTTCATGTCAATAACTAGGGTTTGTTTATAGAAAATCCCAGCATGGTACATTGTAAGCCTGATAAGGGAATAAAAGGATCAGATAGCAAAGGAGCTATGAGAATTATCCAGCCTGTACCAGCAGTAGCCAAGAGAATATTCTTGCTACCGAATTTTGACAGTACCTGATCAAGGGGTAAGACTATAATACTAAGGAAGAGTTTATTAAATTTTAGGCATTCCCTCGTTTTACAGGATATGGCACCCTGGCAAAGACACTAGGAGATGATAAAAAGTTAGTCCTATGTTGGCTTCTAGAGGCTTAGAGAAAGCAATGACCCTTGCTGAGCAAAGTTGAAATTCCTGAAATTTCAGGTGCAGGTAGCAATTAAAATAATCAGGGAAGCAATGATGTTGACGTGGATGTATTACATGATAAGTGCCTCACCACACTGGAATATTTGTTTCATAGGAAGGCCCAGAGTACTCACCAGTCACCAAGCTATTAGAAATGTGTGAATAAGAGGGACACTGTCATCACGAAGATGTTCAGCAGTAGCTTTCTGCTGCAAACCAGGGACGCTAGGAGAAGAGGCAGTTTTAGAGCTTTGCTGGGTGATACCAACAGAAATGGTGGGCTTTGAATCAATTGACATCAGTGGCAATGCTTAAATTTCAAAAGCTAAAGGATCACAGTTATCAAAATGGCCAGTAAGGTTGGAGAGCAAAACAATGAGGTTTAACCTATAGAGAGTTGTGAAGATGATTAATAAAGCCTTGCATCTTCAACAGCAAAATAAATATGCAGAAAACAATAAAGTGGATGAGCATAAAACTGAAGCCATTTTCTCAGTAAAAAGTCATAATCACTTGTACTTTTCCCAGATCTGAGCCATTGTTCTGTCCATTGACTGAAAAGATAACTGAGTCCACAGGAAGAGGAAGCCTAAGATGTCATAACAAAAATATACAGCAACAAGCCCCCTTTCTTTTCCTATAGCTAACTATATATTGGTAAAAAAGAAATACTCAGATATTTTGAATACTATTGGAAATAGAGTCTGAGTTCATATTAATACATCGAGAACAAAACCATCATTATGGTTTCCCTGTTAGAATGGAGGCCAAGGAAAAAGTAGAATCTTGGTCAAAGTCCAGCTACCTAATATTACACTGGTGTAATTTCCTCAGCCCTTGAATGTATAATTCAGCCTGATATACTTAGCATTTGGAGAAGACTTGATTTTGGATCTCCATCTATATGTAAGATTAAAGCTGTCATAGTGGAGAAGAGCAAGTGGGAGTCTCTATGACTGCTGCCCCACAAAGACAGGATAAAAAAATGAATATCACATCTTGGGTGGATGGGAGAGGTTAGTGCCACCTTTAAAGATCCAAAGGATGCAATGGTGGTGGTCCCTGTCATATCTCTTTTGAATATACCATAATATACCTGTAGAAAAGGGATAAATGAGAGAACAGTTGTAGACTATCACAATCTCAACCAAACAGTTGCCCTGAGAGTATCTTTCATACGAGTTATGATTGTTGCTAGAGAAGATTAATGTATATTCTAGAATATAGTGTATACAATGATTGTTTTAGTTAATATATACTTTTCTATCACAACCAGAAAAATGGATCTGAAAAGGTTTACGTTTATATAAAATGGACAAAAATACACATTTGCAATTTGACCTCAGGGCTGTTAAGTTAGCAAACTCTTTGTTGACATAGTTCAAAGACTTCTGGGCCATCTGAACTTCCAAAATATATCATATTGATTTATTGCATCAATAACAGCATGCTCAATAAGTATGATAAGAGATGTCTTATATGTTGGAACCCTTGGTATCATGAATATATTCCAGAGAGTTGGAAACAAACTCTACAAAGATTCAAGGATTATCCATTTCATTAAACGTTTTAATGTTCTAATGGTAGGGAAACCCAGGACATCCCCTTCAAAGTAAAAGATAACTTGCATACTTTTGCATCCTCTACTACAAGTAAGAAAGCACAGCAGCCTTTGGGTCTCTTTGGATACTAGAGGCAATGCATAATACTACCTACTATAAATACTGCTCTTGTAAATATATTGGGTAACACAAAATCTTCCCCTACTGAGTGAAGTCTGAAGAAGAAAAGGATGCTGTACCAGGCTTAATATCCCAAGCCTTGCTACATGGGCCATAAGAACCAGAATGTCTATTTTGACAGAGGTGTCGAGGGTAGAAACTGATGCCAAGTGGAGTTCACAGCAAGTCTTAATAGGAGAATCATAGTATAGGCCCCTGGATTTCAGGAATCATTCCTTACTATTTAGTCCTTACACACTCATTAAGAAAAACTCTTGGTATGCTACTGGGCTCTGTTCCAATTGAACATCTGACCATGAAGCATCAAGTGAACATGACTTTGTAACTGTCCACTATTAATGACGTCTTATTGGATTCATCAAGACATAAATCAGATTGTGCCTGGCACCATTCCATGGTAAATTAGAAGCTATACATCTGGTCAAGCTTAAACTAGACAATTTGGGGAAGAAAGCACGTGACTGAACACATGGCAGTGGGCACAAAGTGTGACATTATTTTCATCATGTTAACACTCACCGGAAAGCAACCACCATAAAATAACCACTAGATAATAGAAAAAAAAATCCTTGACCTTTGTTCAGTGGGAACACTAATGACATTATGGACACACACATTACATTTTCATGATGGCAGAGATGGAAGTTATAATCAGACTTAATAGCTTGATGAAATAGTTATTAAGAGCAATCTATCTAGTGACACACCTAAGTGTAAACTAGTCTGCAACAGGCACCAATTCTAAGATATCTGTATGACATTATTACTTATGGAAAGCAACTGGGCATTTCATGGCAAGTTGACTGACTGTATCACTGACTGTGCTCACTAGGTCCTTAAAGTGTAGACAGTTTTTGCACAGGAATGAACATTTATCCCAGATGTGAGTTTGTCTTTCTTGCCCACAAAGCCTCAACCAAAAATATTATCTGAAGGTTTACTGAATGCCTGATTTTCATGCATGAAGTTCCACACACCGTAGAATCCAAACAAGGATCTACTGGACTGTGAAGGAAGTGAGGGAGTGGGCCCATAATTATAGGATCCATTGGCCATATCATATAACCATAGGATACATTGCTCATATTATGTTTTGCATTGAACAGAAATAGCTGGCTTGATAGAGTACTGAGATTGCCTTCTCCACATACAACTGAAACACTAAGAACTGAAACAATATTCTGCAAAGATGGATTGATGTTCTACAGGTTTCAGTATACAAACTAAAGCAAAGACATTTATATAATGCTGTGTCCCAAACAGAACAGAATATATGAGTCCAGAATTCAAAGTCTGGAAGCTGGAGTTGCTCCACTTGTCATTCCCAGTGATCTACTTGTGGATTTAGTACTATTTATTCAACTCCAGCCTTTGCAGTATTAGATGTTTCAGATTTCCAAATAGGCACATTCTTGACAGCAAAGATTCCATTTAATTACAATCTAAGGTTGCTGCTTCAGCACTTTAGTCTATGAAAACATAGATAAAGAACAATTCATTCTAAACTGGTAGTCAGAGCAGTGAATTAGAACAATTCATTCTAAACTGGTAGTTTAGAATGAGGTAGACTGGTAGTTTAGAATGAGGTAAACTGGTAGTTTAGAATTAGATAGAATTAGAACAATTCATTCTAAACTGGTAGTCAGTTTCCACAATATTAAATGAATTTAAGCAAGAGTTTGGATATAATTTATTACTGATAAGCTCAAAATACATATGACTACTGGCTTAGATCTAGTAAAAGCAGGGAGAAAAGGGATAATTTTTCTCTCGCCTCAGAAGCTCAAGCTACTAGCCTCTTCGGATGGGAAGCTGAGGGTCGGGGTGGAGAGAGGAAGAAAGCTCATGGTTTTGAAGCTCATTATTTGCTGTAAGGTAACCTTGGGTATCTAGCTTATTAAGAATTTTAAAACTTTAGTTTTTATGCTCACATTAATTAATGTTTTTCTTCATTAATATAGATTCAAGGAAAAAATCTATTCTAATAAAATGCTAAGAAATATGCTTGAGTTAATATTTCACTCTAAACCTTTTTTTTCTTGTTGGAAGATATTAATACATCTTTAGAAGTAAAATTATTTTGTTTTCAACAATATGGTGCCAATAACAAAGCATAGCAAAAGTAAATTGACATTCATCAAAAGACATCAGTTATATTTTTCCCTAATTTCTCACTTCTGATAGATTCAGCATTCATTGTTTTTGTATTTTCATGGAATAAAGTTCTTCTTTTTACCCTCATTGCCTGCACTGATATTTGTCCTTGGAACAAAAGCTAAAGTATGTCTCCAACGTCAGATGACTTTATTGCTATTTGGAGGCGTCAGCTTTAGCAACAAGATAATTGTATTAACTATTCATCAAGCTTTGCACTATTTGATTCTATCAAGGCAGATAATTGTAAATGCAACAATGCTTGAATTTCTCCAAAATGCCCTGCTTAGCCTATCATGGTAAAAATTCATTACTGGCTAGGAAAGCAGTAAAAGTATATTTATTTTAATATTAATTATCCAAAAACAAGACAAACATGAGTTGGAAGACAAGAAATAATGCAGATGGTGCAGAATTATTCCACTAATTGTTTTGGCTTCCAATACTGCAGTACAGTTGTTTCAATTTCTACCTAAACAGAATGACCTATGGGCTTTGTTATCTTGAGAGAAACATAATTATCTACTGCATTTGCAGCTTCATGGATTATTAAGATGAATTGGAACTTGTATAGATTTAGGAAACAGTATTTCCTGATTTAAGACTTTTGCAAGATTAAAAAGAACTCATTGGCAATTCCATAACCTTAGAAACTCTGAGGAAAGAAGAAATTTTAGGCAAAGGTTTATCAAAAGAGAACCAATTAAATTTAACTGGGATACTCAAAGCGACTTGTAAATTATTTTCTCTTCAGACTAATAATGAACAATAGGAAAGGAAATAAAATTACATCCATATTTCCAAAATCCAAAGTTAATTTTATGTACATTATTTGCATATTAATATATGCAAATGTTTATTCATTCTTGTAGTTCACATGTAATAATATGTAAATTCTTATCCATCACTTTAACATTAATCTGGTAGGATTAAAATGATAATTTATTATATAGTTTTAAACATCATGTTTATCTATTTTTGCTTGACATAAATCTTTGACATTTTTATGACAAGTAATTTTTCTATCTTGTATATCTTTTCTGAATTTAGGAGAGATTACCCAAATTAGAGTAATTGTAGGTTTTTGATATTCATCAGATGACCAGTATAATATGGTGGTTAATTTTATAACACCTGGGTTAACAGTGAATTCAAATGGTTTGGCTCAATACATGTGAACTGAGGTTACACTACAGTCCAACTTTGAGGTAGCCATGAAGCATAGTATTAAGGGAAATTTTCCCGAGTAGAACATGAAATTTTGAGAGTTAGTAGTTTGGATATTTGATGAGTTCTAGGCTAACTTCCTTTTTGGCAACATATGTGATGTTGGTGAAATGTAGTATACAGTGAAATCAAATTCACATTATTATGGTTTGTCATATGGGTGGTATACAGGTAGAAAAGCGTTGAAAGATTAAATGGTTATGGCACTTAGTAACTTTGAAGATGATTGGTCACAATTGATGACTACGAAGACTTTGGGGCAGACTTGCTGTCTGCTTCTGGCTGCCTTTAAGTACATACCTGGAGAAATACAATAAACAAGCTTTGCATTTCCAAATACAGGCTCAAGGAAAGAATCAAGAAGGTTTTGTAGAACGTTAAAGAAATGCCCTTAAGTGGCAGAACAGAAAAGAATTAAACACTGAATAAGTGAATACTTATAAGTTTGGATCAGACAAATGTAATGATGTGAGTTCACTGCCCTAGAGATTAGGGATGCAATGTATTGGGAGTGGTGTTAAGAGTCTGCCAGACTGGGTAATTTGAGCCTGAACTTAATAGTGGTCTACAGCTTTTTGACTCCAAGAGTGGTCAGAGGATCAACTAGGAGCATTATTTGGGAGCTTTAGCAACACAGAATTTAAGGTTTCACCCTACAGCTACTGAATTAGTCTGTCTTCCAACTCATGTTTGTCTTGTTTTTAGATAATTAATATTAAATAAACTTTTACTGCTTTCCTAGCTAGTAATGAATATCCAAGATAGTTGTCTGTATATTAAAATTTGAGAAGCAATGTCCTTGTATCAGTGAACTTCCTGATCATCTTGTAGAGGAAGGAATCCCAATAATCAAGAATCACAAATGTTGGTGTAGGTCCTCTATATCTGTCAGGTATCTTCTAAATAATACCATGCAGAAGTGTTCCTGAACACCCCTGTATTAAAGCATTATGCAATACGCTAATGAGAAGAAGGACAGCATAGTTGAAATGTATTAAAAATCTTTGTCATGTTTTTTGTCCTTAGGCTGAAGACAATAATAAGAAATGCTGCCATAGAGTGGCATAAAACTATAATTACTAATTAGGCTTCATGACTATTATTTTTAATAATTACTTTTTTCCCTGTTTGTTTACTCCTTATCCCTGCTACCTTTTACAGTGAGCAGTAGTGTTAGATAATGTTGCAACTGAGGCTTTAGGTGTGAATATGAATGAATGGCTGCTTTTGTTTAACAACAGAATTGTGTAGTTATAACACAGACTTTTATGCCCATCAAAAATACTGACTGTTTTATAGAAAATATCTGCTGACAACTAATCCAAGCAAATCATAACACTGAAGCTTGAGTGATAAAAAGATTTGTGTGCTGGTTCTCCTTTTATCAAATCATTCCTCAGCGCTTCTCTGCTCTGTGTCCTGGAATGCTCACCTCTAGGAAGTGCACTACCTAAGCAAATTTGCCCCCTGGCTTCTGGTTTAATTTGAAGAATGGTAACTGCAGGCTGGGCATCAAAGTGAGAAGAGAGAGATGTAGAGGCGTTGGTCTCTCTCCCTTGCCTTTTTCTCTGTCATTTGGGTTGAGGTTTTTTGTTGTTTTTTTTTCTCTCTCTCTCAAAGGCTACAGCTTCTAAAAGCCTATCTTTCACTGTGGCTACAAGAGGTTCAGGTAACATTCTCCCTCTTCTTGTCTTTCAGGTCTAATGATGGTCTTTACAAGCTTGATAATCAATTTTTTGTCTCCTTGGCCCTGCTGGCAACTCTGGAAATATTCCTTTCGTTAAACTCTTCTCAATTAAAATGTTGATGGTTTCATTTATTTTCTTCCAACACAAGTGGATCCATGCACTGCCCTGTAATGCTACCACTTTCATGTATCAATGTAAGAATGGCTCTATCTATATCTGAGAGCTCTGTTTTACCAATCAATTTAATTTGTTTGTCTGCCCCAATACTGTACTGACTTACATATGCTGACTTTATGATTAAGCAGTAAAATACTAAGGAAGAGGTTTTGGGAGGGATTGACCTCAACATGGAGGAGAATTTTATCTCTGTTACAGTTTAGAATTGCCAATCATGTTGGTAATTTAAGAACAAAAGTACATTTACTTGGTTTAACTGTTAATTTAAATCCTTTACAGATAATGCATACTTTATTGCCTGCAACCAAGGAAAACCATTCCCCACACCAACCTTGGCACACTTGTGATTAAGTATTAATTGTATCATAGAAGAAGTTACTCTTCTTTTTCAAATGGATTTTCCTACTCTTGGTGGTTTAATTACTTTTCAATATAAATGTTAATGTCACCTTATCAAATACTAGATAAAATGCTTTTTTATTTTAATTTAAATTGTATTAGATGTATGCATTATTTATTTGGCAGAATTTATATCTTGTAATATTGTATTTTGTACAAATATAGCTGACATATCTTGCTGCTAATTTTTCAAGAAAATTCATAGTTTTTTGTAACCATCCTCACTATATTTTCTCACGTTTCTTTCTAGTACCTAATGGTCATTATGGCTATACAAAATTGACTTATTTTTAACTTATATTTTCTGCTTTTGATGTTATACAGAGAGAAAATAGATTTTTGCCTATTGAACTTGAATACAGACAAGTTCCTAAATTTTGTGTGTTTCTAACAATGTATATGAGGACTTTCTGAGAATTTTCTACATGGGAATTTAAGTCATTTTAAAATAAAGACACATTTTTTCTTTCAATATTTTTGCCTTTACTTGCCTTTTTCCTCCTTTATTTCTTCATTATACATGGGTCAAGATGATGAAATGAAAGTGGTGATATTTAACATGCTTATAATTTTAAAGGGAATGTTACTAATTTTTCTTCATTGATGACATGTTTCACTGTAGATTTCTCATAGAAACTATTACCAAGTTTAGTTTACCAACCTATTACCATATTTCATTGTAGATTTATTGTAGAACCTATTACCAAATTCCTTTCAATCTATTCCTAGAATAACATTTTTCCCAAAATTATGCTTTGAACTTTGTCACTTTTTTTTAACCATCAAATGAAATACACACACACACGCACAAAGACACACACAATTTCTTACTGTGGTGTATAGCAGTTACACATTTTCTAATAATAGACACATCTTACTTTTTAGGATAAATATACTTAGGCCCAGGAGTTTTATCTTTGTTTATCTTATTCCCATATGAATTGTCATAGCTTCATATATATTTTCTAGTAGTATTGCCCTGATAACACTGTCCTTTTGAATTCTGATGTAAAAGTTAGACTGTCCTCATAGAAAAAGTGGGGGTATGCATTTTTTTCAATTATCTATTCACCAAAAGATGTCTTTTTTATGTCTGAAATGATCTGTTCTTAAAAAGAGATTAGCTGGTACTCCCACTAAACTATTGTTTACATTTCTTTGATAGTTTAACAGTGCAGCTTTCTCTTTCTTTTAGGGATAGATTCTGAAAGTAATATTTCCTAGTAATTTTCCACACATATAGTTTAACATGCACTAGTATAAAAATCAATCATGGTAATTTCTCTACAATCTCTGCTGTACCATATGTTTTTACTCTCAATTCAGTTTATCTGTGTTCTCTCTCTGCGTCTCGGTCTTTCTGTGTCCATCTCTCTCTCCAGGTTCTCTCTCTCTCTTTAATCTCACTGAAAGTATGATATTTTATTATACATTTCAAGTGTGGACTTGTTGATTCTCAATTTTGTGTTGGGTTTATTTGCCATTGTGTTTGTTCATTTATTTTAAAATTATCTTCTAAGTTTACATCTGTTGTTTTCTTGTTTTTAACTTCTGAGTTAGACACTCATTAATTTTAAGCTCTTTTATTTTCTTAGGTAATTATTTTCTAATTTAAGCATTTGAAGTTGTAAATTTACTTTTATCTATCCAAATTTACCATATTTAACAAAATGCAGTAGTGTTAAAATTACATTTCACTTTTCTGTGTCTTTTAAATTTGCATTACAATTTATCCTGTTATCTTTGAGATATTTAGAAATGTATTCTTGAGTTTCAATTTATTTTCTGAATTGATGCTATATATGTTTTTTTTCTGGTGCCCAGAATACACGAACTACCTAGGACTGCTTATGCCACCTTGAAAATCCTTTGCTTAATAACGGAGTCTCTTATTCATTTCCTACAATTTGCAAATGGCCCTGGCTTTAACTGTCTCATTAATAGCAACACTGGTGTCACTATGCATCATAAGATACCTCTAGTGTCTGCATTCTGCTTACTGCTTCCTCTTCTCCTTTTCATTCACTTTTTCTTTTGAGGGGCCAGTGTACATGTGGTGGATATATATTTTTTACTCTTTTTGAGTCCAGCAATGCATTAAAATTGATTATATCCAGAATGCAATTATTTAAAAAAAGTCCCTTCAAGCAGGTAAAATGAGACTTTTAAATTCATATACAGATATTTCCATCATTGAAGTATATATAATTTGAGGAAAATGATATTTAATAACATCATAAGTATTGGCATATATAAAATTTTGTAGAGGCAGTAACCAAATTTGAGATAAAAATACAAAACATCATTAAAGGAATCATTTATTACTCGATTATAAATACAATAATCATGCTCACATACCATCATTTAATGTGATTCTAGAAAATAGACCAGGCATATAAATGTATTAAACTTTATGAGGACTTCTCTTGGAAATATCTTGGGTATTTAAATTAGTAAAAACATATGATATTTATAATATACTAATTAATAATTGTTTCGCGTTATCATCGAAGTCTCTTCCGTCTCCCTCATTGGTCCTTACTCTGGGTAACTATCAATGTCTTATTTCTTCATTCCTATTTGCAAAGTTGCATGAGCTCTGGTGCAAAGTATACAGCCTTGCTTTCTGTCTCTAGTAAAACTTAACAATTGAATAAATTGTAAGGTATCCCTTTTTCAGTTATAACTTTGTTCACACAAACTTCATTACACAGTTTCATAAAAATTAATAATCTCAAATCCACAACCTTAAATCCATAGACTACCTCAACTGCAGTAGATTTCATTTCTAATTTATTGAAAAATTAAAGAAAAATCATATTTACTTTCTTGGCTACGTTTTTTTCTTTCCTTGAGTATGGTCTCTTCCATTCTCTCTTGCTCCTTTTATTTTACATTGTCACCCAATATCAAGTGTTTCTACTAAGTAAGACTGACCTTTCTGGCTATGAGTGTTCTCCCAATTTGATGTGAGTCTTCCTTCATCGCTTATTTTTCTTTTAACTTTATTTTAAATTTCTCTTTTTCTATTATTTTTTCCTAGATCTACAAATATACCCACCAATCCTAGACATAGTGAAACAGAACTGCTTTCCTTTACAATAAGCTCCTTTCCAATATATTGGGATAAGAAATAATGGAATAAGAAGGAGGAGGTACAACCTTTAAAGCATTTTTAGTTTAAAAAAGAAGTTATGTTTAGAGATGGAAATACTCTGTTAAAGAAAACTGAATTAAAAAATCTCATTGACTCATTTATAAGGAGACATAAATCCAATGAAAATCATATTTTAAAAAAATTATTAATTATGGTGCAACCTACTACAAAAATGTTACTTTATATGTTTTTAAAAGAGGGAAGCCTGAGAGATGCTTAATCTACTTCTCATTCAGTGTTTCAGCATGCTTCTTATGCCATTCACTGTTCTATAAATTATTTTTACAGAGCTGTATCATAATATACTATTAAGTGCATTATAAAAGATTAGAATGTTATTTCTTTTAGCACTCTATTTATGTTTACTACTGACTTCAAAGGACATTCAGGATGTAGAAGAGTTATTTTCCCAAGGGTACAAAGAAAAAATAATCCTGTCAGCAATTCCCATAGACAAGTGATGCAGAGGCAGTTTTAGCAAACATATAGTCTCCTTTTAACCAGAAATGATTTGTGTGTTTTCTTGAGGCAATGTCTATTTGTAGCAGTGTTAACATTGACATCAGTAGCTAGAAAATGACAGCAAAAGACAAATGATCCTCAGGTGTAAAAATCAGCAACTGAGATCCTTGGCCTTTGGGAAAATGTCAGGATGACCAAGAATGACGGCAGATCACAAAAAGGCCACAGACTAAAACCTTTACTTAGATAAAGGTCATACCCCTACAGTGATCTCTGCAGCATTCTAAGAGTGGCAACTTCATTAAAACTGATGTCCAGGAGAGTCAAGGAGAGTACATAGTTGATAGTCCCCAGGATGTAGAGAATACTCCTTAGATTGTGTCTGTGTGTCTGTGTGTGTGTGTGTATGTGTGTGTGTCTGTATGTCTGTGTGTTAAAAACTTATTCTGTCCCCCCCATTAAAACTTCATGATGGAAATGATGCTTCATTAAGAAAGAAAGGCATTCTGTTTCTATATTCTTTTAGTAGAAAAACTGAAAAAGAATGAGGAAGAACATGTTCATGTGTTTCATATAGAACATGTCCTTTTTCATTCTGTTTTTCTATATGATATAGAAATAGTAGAGGGAGGTGTGTAGAGAGGATAAAAAAAAGGCCCTTTTCAAACAGTCATCACTCGGTTAGCTGAGCTAAAATGCTGATGAATACTATTAGTAGTTACAGTCATCTACCATTTTCTATAAAATGGGTGGCTTTTCTCACACTTGATCTTAGCCAAAAGGCCGAGAAGCGACAAAATGGGTGGCTTTTCTCTATTAAACTGCTCTCTTTTTCTGGTGTTTAGGGCACATCTTTATGAACTAAAATGAGTGAAGGAATGAGTGGATGGATGAATAAGAAAACAATTGCTAGCATCTATATAAAGGCAGCCAATAAAATAAGAAAAATATGGAAGAATATGGGAAATATGAATTTAAATATTGCAGAATTAAAGATAAGTGATTATCTCCACTTCTGGTAAATACACATTTAGTAATCCTAGAGCGTCATTTAAAATCACAATTCATCACTTCCTTCATTTGTGTGTCATAGCTGATGAATAATCTTTTGTACACATTTGCTCTGAGAACCACAGCTAATGTTTTAAACAGCCAAGAATTTCTCAAAAGGTCACAATTTCTTCTGAATCCCTTCTTATTACCATTTCATATAATGCAATTAAAATATAAAGTGGCTACTAATGGACAAAACACTCAATAATATAGCAACGTTACTAACACCAAAGGGATTGCCCCAATGAACCAATGCTAATTTAAGAGATACTTTTGCATTCTGTTAAATATAATTTATAGGAGACCAATGATTTGGACTGAGCTTTCTGCACTAGGTCCAGCAGAGCAAACCAAAATGGAGTTGCTCATTCTGACATTCCACACCACAAAGCCAAAACTGTTTATCTGACCTAAGAAATCAGGAGGGAAAAATAGCCAAATCCCCAGAAAGGCTGGTTTTTACTGGCATATAAGAGAGTCCATTGTACCTTAACTTTTATAAGCAAAGCAATTTTGAAACAACCAATTTGTTTTTTGTTATATGTTTCTGCTTTCCCTATCCCTTTCTGTCTATAAAGCCAAATTTCTTTGCATCGCTTATTAGGGCATTCTGTTTTATAGAATAAGGTATTGCCCAATTCTAGAATTGCAAATAGAACTCAATTAAGTTCTTTAAACTAAATTTGTTGTAATTTTGTCTTTTGGCAGTTTTGGAGATTGACAAAGAAACCTAAAGGACACTTCTGACAACCCCAAAGACTCTTTGAGGAATGGAGGAGAGGCGCCTTTGACCCCTTTCTGAGATCCCCTGTCTTCCTCATGAAGCCGTGAGGGTTGTGTCAACTGAAGCATCATGAGGTGTCTAAATTTGGAAAGAACAGCTTTATTTCTTATAAAGCGTTGCAGCCTGCAGGTTGGACATCCTGCAGCCTGCTCCCTGGAAGCCTGGGAAGGGTAGCCTCCTGTCAGAAGCTGAGTGCAAGCACTTTGAGAGAGGGAAAGATAAGACAGGAATTTATGCTACATGCTTTGGCTAAGTATGCATATTCAATAAGCTATAGGAGGAGCCATGAATATTTACAAAACGAGGAATGTTTATGTGCAATTGAGCTTCATGCCTCATAGTGGGTCACATGTTCAAAAAATGATGTCATTAGCATGATCCAAGGGTGGAGTTTTCAGCCCTCTGATATCAAAAGGTGAACAGAGGACAAGAAACCCTCACTGGGCATGCTCTACCAGTCAGCCAAAACCAGTCCAGAGATGGTAGTCAGTTTTTACAAAGAGATGGATTGTGAAACAAGTGAAATGTCACATCATAACTGCAAAGAGGGAGGGGGCGACCACTCACAGCCTCAGATGACTTGCTAAAGGAGATAAAGGAATGAGACATCAGTTTCTTGTTTTCTAGAAATAGCTTTTGCTTACTCCTTAGAAAATAATAATTCTGATTCAAAATTAATAAGGAAGGGGCATACGGAGGCATGTCTGGGAACTCAGTTTTTAAGGGTTCTCTCTGGACTTCTTGGCCAAAAGAAGGTCCATTCAGTCTGTTGTGGGCTTTAGGATTTTATTTTTATTTCAAAATTTTCGCGAAGTCAAACTCTTCTCTTTCAGGAGTAAGCCCCCCAGTAATTTTTATTTTCAAATCCAGGGTTAGTTTGTGCTGTGAGAGAATGCATGATCTTGGTGTATATACCATACTGAGTGTTAGATTTTACTGTGAGAGAGCACATGACCTTGGGGTGTGTCCTGAGGGTTAGCTTGTGTTGTGAGATTGCATGACCTTGGGTTGTATACTGAGGGTTAGTTTGTTTTGTGAGAGAACATAAGACCTTTTGGGGTTTCTAGTGGCTGATGAGTCACTGGCAAGAGCTTTAGTTTTAAAGGTAATTTGCTGTGGCTGTGCTAACTTGCAGGGTCTGTGAACTATGACTTTTGAAATTCACAGCAATTTGAATTATATCTTTTTTGTTCCTTTTTTTTTTTTTTTTTTGCATGTTAAGCTAGGGGGAAATTATTGGCCAAGTTAGTCAAGCAGATCTCAGGCACAAGCCATAACTTGACTGGTGGGCAAGATTCAGGCACTTATAAGCTATTAGAGCACATAATACCAAAAATTAGACTGCTGTGGGAGTATAAACTAGACACAGAGCTTGATAACACCCAACAGCCTGAAGAAAATGTTCCTGCAGTGAGGTTTACTGTAAAAGCATTACATGACCCAACCCTGTGGTGTTTCCCTCTTGGGGTTTTATCTTGGCTGGAAGGCACTGAAGATTCAATGTAAAAATAAAATCCTTGATTTCTATAGAATTAAGTAATCTATTTTCCAGCTATGCTTGCCTTTTACATGTGTAAGTATTAGGTTTGGGAAGCAGAAAAAAATTACAAAAATGATGAAATATCACCAAAGACAATTTAAAATTAAGATGGCCGTTATGTGGAAATTCCAGATAAACAACTCAACACTTTAAAAAATGCCTCTAAAAATGAGGGCTCCCAGATCAGGCCCAACCAGGGATGCCTATTCATGTGCAGAAACTTCTAAAAATTTTTCAAAAAACTGTTATTTTCTCTTTTTAAAAGACTGTTTACAAGAAACAGATGAAAAGCTTAAGCAACTGATTAGAAAAATGGAATCCACTAACCTTTTCACTTAGTTACTATTCTACCCCAAAGGTGAAAGGAAAGCTACATGAAGTATGCATAAAAGTCTGGCCCTCAGGTAAAGCAAGTTTGTGTCTTCTTTTTTAGAAATATCCACACTGAGTTTCAGTATTTAAAATGCTTCTTTTGCCCCATTAGTTAATGAGCTGCATCTTAAAGTCAGTAATGCAGTTAAGACACAAGCTAAATTGAAAATATTGAACCAAATCAGTTTTCAAAATACCCTTTCCTGGCATTTATCTGGCTCTTTTGAAACTCTTTAAAAAATTTACACCTATAAAGGAAAACCACTAGAAATTCATATAATAATAGAGAACATTGGTCTAAACAAGCCCCACTTTTGACCATTTTGTCTTAACTAGGCGTCTTACATACACATTTCTTTTTCTGGGTATATAATCACATCATCTGCAAAAAGAGATAGTTTGACTTCTTTCTATTTGGATGAGTTTTTTTTTTTTTTTTTTTTTTTTTTGATGATGGAGTTTTGCTCTTATTGCTCAGGCTGGAGTGAGTGCAATGGTGCGATCTTGGCTCACTGACTGCAACCTCCACCTCCCGAGTTCAAACGATTCTTCTGCCTCAGGCTCCCAAGTATCTGGGATTACAGGCATCTGCCACCACACCTAGCTAATTTTTATATTTTTAATAAAAATGGAGTTTCACCATGTTGGCCAGGCTGATCTCGAACTCCTGACCTCAGGTGATACACCTACTTCAGCCTCCTAAAGTGTTGGGATTACAGGTGTGAGCTACCGTGCCTGGCCCTTGGATGCCTTTTATTTCTTTCTCTTGCCGGATTGCTCTGGCTAGGTCTTTTAATACTATGTTGAATAAGAGTGGTGAGAGTGGGCATCCTTGTCTTGTTCAGATTTTCAAGAGGAATGCTTTCAGCTTTTGCCCATTCAGTATGATGTTTGCTGTGGGTCTGTCATACATGGCCCTTACTATTTTGAGATATGTTTCTTCCATTCCTAGTTTGTTGAGAGTTTTTAGAATAAAGGGATGTTGAATTTTATTGAACGTCCTTTCTGCATTTATTGAGAAGATCATATGGTTTCTGCTTTTAGCTCTATATGTGATGAATTACATTTATTTATTTGTGAATGTTGAACCAGACTCACATCCCAGGAATGTAGCCTACTTCGTTGTAGTGGATTAGCTTTTTGATGGACTGCTGGATTTGGTTTGCTATTATTTTGTTGAGGATTTTTGCATCTATTTTCTTAAGGAATATTGGCCTGAGGTTTTCTTTTTTTTTATTGTGTCTCTGCCAGGTTTTGGTATCAGAATGATGTTGGCCTCATAGCATGAGTTAAGGAGGAGTCTCATCTCCTTGATTTGTGGAATAGTTTCAATAGAATTGGTACCAGCATTTCATTACACATCTGGTAGAATTTGGCTAAAAATCTGTTCTGGTGAGCAGATTATTTTATTACTGTTTCCATTTCAGAACTTGTTATTAGCCTGTTGAAGGTTTCAGTTTCTTACTGGTTCGATCTTGAGTGACTGTATGTTTCCAAGAATTTATCCATTTCCTCTAGTTTTTTTTAGCTTGTATGCATAAAGGTGTTCACATTAGTCTATGAGGATTTTTGTTTGTTTGTATTTCTGTGAGATCGGTGGTAATGTCCCCTTTATAATTTCTGATTTTGTTTATTTTTCTTTTTTTCTTTTTTCTTTAGTAGTCTAGCTTGTGTTATACCAGACTTATTTTTTCTTTCACAGAACAACTTTTGGTTCATTTCCCCTTTGTATGGCTTTTCTCATCTACATTTTGCTCAGTTCAACTCATTTTGATTATTTATTTTCTTCTGCTAGCTTTGGGGTTGGTTTGCTCTTGTTTTTCTTTTTCCTCTAGTTGTGACATAAGGTTGTTAATATGAGATCTTCCTAACTTTTTTGATGTAGGTGTTTAGTAATATAAGCCCTCCTCTTTACACTGTGTTAGTGGTGTTCCAGAGATTCTAGTATGTTGAACATTTGTTTTCATTAGTTTCAAGGAATTTTTTCATTTCAGCCTTAATTTTATTCTTTACCCAAAAGTCATTCAGGAGCGGGTTGCTTAATTTCCATATAATTGTATGGTTGTTTTTTTTTTTTTTTTTTTTTTTTGAGACAGAGTCTCAATTGTATGGTTTTAAGAGATCTCCGTGATACTCATTTCTATTTTTATTGTGCTGTGATCCAAGTGTGCAGTTTTTTTTTAATTTGTTGATAATTTCTTTATGGTCAAGCATGTGGTCAGTTTTAAAGTGTGTGATATGTGCAGATGAAAAGAATGTACATTCTCTTATGAGGTATTCTGTGGATGTCTGTTAGTCCATTTGATCACATGTTGAGTTCAAGTCCTGAATATCTTTGTTCATATTCCATCTCGATGGTCTGTCTAATATTCTCAGTGGGGTGTTACAGTCTCCCACTATTATTGTGTGTTTATCTAAGTCTCTTCATAAGTCTCTAAGAACTTGTTTCATGAATCTGGATGTTCTAGTGTTGGATGCATATATATTTAGGATAATTAAATCTTCTTGTTGAATTGAATCATTTATCATTATGTAATGCCCTTCTTTGTCCTTTTTGATCATTACTGGTTGGAATTCTGTCAAACCCTGTTTTTTTTTTTTTTGTTTTTCTTTTGCTTGATAAGTCTTTCTCCATTCCTTTATTTTGAACATATGAGTGTCCTTGCATGTTAAATGGGGCTTTTAAAAACAGTATACAGTGGAGTTTTGCTTCTTTCTACAGCTGCCACTCTGTGCCTTTTAAGTTGGTCATTTAGCCTGTTTACATTCAAGATTAATATTGATACATACAGATTTGATTCTGTCACCGTGTTACTAGCTGTTTGTTAGTAGAATTCATTGTATAGTTGTTTTTTAGTACCTGTGGCCTATATACTTAATTTCATTTTTGTGGTAGAAGGTAATGGTCTTTTGTTTTCATGTTTAGCACTCCCTTCAGGATCTCTTGTAAGGAAGTTCTGGTGGTAATGGATTCTGTTACCATTTGCTTGTCTAAAAAGGATCCTTTTTTTTTTTTTTTGAGACGAGTCTCGCTCTGTCGCCCAGGCTGGAGTGCAGTGGCACAATCTCTGCTCACTGCAAGCTCCGCCTTCCGGGTTCACGCCATTCTCCTGCCTCAGCCTGAGTAGCTGGGACTACAGGCGCCCACCACCACGCCCAGCTAATTTTTTTGTATTTTTAGTAGAGACGGGGTTTCACCGTGGTCTCGATCTCCTGACCTCGTTATCTGCCCACCTCGGCCTCCCAAAGTGCTGGGATTACAAGCGTGAGCCACCGCGCCCAGCTAAAAAGGATCTTTTTTCTCCTTCACCTATAAAGCATAGTTTGGTTAGCATTATTTTTTTCTTTTTGGAGGCTGAATATAGGCCTCTAATCTCATCTGGATTGTAGGCTTTCTGCTGAATGGTCCAATGTTAGCCTGATGGGGTTCCCTTTGTAGGTGACCTGTCCCTTCTCTCTAGCTGCCTTTAATAATTTTTCTGTTGTTTTAACCTTGAAGAATCTGACGAATGTGTGTCTTGGGGATAGTTGTCTTGTATCATATCTTGCAGGGGTTCTCTGAATTTCCTGAATTTGAATGTTGGCCTTTCTTGCAAGGTTGAGAAAGCTTTTGTAGACAGTATCCTTAAATATGTTTTCTAATTTGCTTCCTCTTTCTCCCTCTCTTTCAGGGATGCCAAAGGGTCATAACTTTGGTTACTCTACATAATCCCATATTTCAGGAAGGTTTTATTTGTTAAAATTCTTTTTTCTTTATTTTTGCTTGACTCAGTTGATTCAAATAACTGCTCTTCAAGCTCGGAAATTCTTTCCTCAACTTGATCTATTCTACTGTTAATACTTATAATTGTATTACAAAATTCTTGTAGTAAGTTTTTCAACTCGATCAAATCAGTTTTGTTCTTTCTTAAAATGGCTATTTTGTCTTTCATCTCTTGATACTTTTTACTGAATTCCTTAGGTTCTTTGAATTGGGTTTTAACTTTCTCTTGAATCTCAATGATCTTTGTTGCCATCCAAATTCTTAATTCTATGCCTGTCATTTCAGCCATTTCATTCCAGTTAGGAACTATTGCTGGGGATCTGGTTCAGTCATTGGAATGTAAGAATACATTCTGGCTTTTAGAGTTGCCAGAGTTCTTGTGCTGTTTTTCCTTTTTCTTTTTTTCCTCATATGGGCAGGTTGTTCTTCTTTTAACTGTGATGTAATTTGAGTACAGTCAGTTGGCTTTATTTCTAAATTTTTCAGAGGACCAAGGCTATGAGCAGGGTTCTTATTTATGGCTGAATTATTGTCTTTGGTTCCATAGGACAGTATACTAGCAAAGTATTTGGTGTTGAAGTTTGGTTGTGATACAGTAGATGGCACTTAAGTGTAATGGCTGGTAGGTAGGTTCTTATTCAGCTGGGTGGCTCCTCTGTATTTCCTTGTGTTTACAGCCATGGTCTCTCTCTCAGTGCTCTGAGAATGTGTCCTCTCCCACTTGGGTGCTGGCCGCAGATCCCAGCTTGGCACTCCTGGGCTGCACAACACAGCCCCACCCCGGGGAAAGCTTTTTTGTTTGTTTGTTTTTTGTTCCCTCTGCAGCTTGGGTGCAACAGGAGAAGGGACTTGGCAGTGGCAATGGCAGTGGGTCTTTCATTTGTCCCTTGGAGTTCCACCTCAGAGAAATGCAGCCACTGCCAATCAGAACGATCAGCTGGGGGTAGGGTGGATGCATTGCTGCTACATGCCGGGGGACCCTGCCTGGTGCAGAGCAGAGGATGTCAGGCAATGTGGCCTCTTCCCCATAGGGTGACTGTGGCATGCTGGAGATGCAAGTAAAGAACTAAGGCTATTTGTTCCTTCCTCAGGCCCGTAGCAGCAAGGGCAAGTACTGGTGCAGTGGCAATGGCATACAGACTGTCAGTTGCCTCTGGAAACTCAACTCCACTCCAGAGTGACACAAAACTGCTGCCTATGGGGAGGTTCAGCCTGGAGTGGGGCAGTTGTGCTGCAGGCCCTAGCCAGGGCCCTGCTTGGTGAAGAACAAGGGGCTCATAGGAAAGAGAGAATGGCCTTCCCTCAATAGGGCACCCACACCATGCTTGAAATGTGGGCTAGGCATGGTGGCTCACGCCTGTAATCCCAGCACTTTGGGAGGCTGAGGCAGGAGGAATCACAGGGTCAGGAGATCAAGACCATCCTGGCTAACATGTAAACCCCGTCTCTACTAAAAATACAAAAAAAAAAAAAAAAAAAAAATTAACCAGGCATGGTGGTAGGCGCCTGTAGTCCCAGCTACTCGGGAGGCTGAGGCAGGAGAATGGCGTGAACCTGGGAGGCGGAGCTTGCAGTGAGCCGAGATCGTGCCACTGCACTCTAGTCTGGGTGACAGAGCAAGACTCCATCTCAAAAAAAAAAAAAAAAAAAAAAACAAGAACGTGTATTCTGATATACCAGCTGGTGCCAACTAGACTGTTAAACTGGTTCAACTTGTCTTGTAATCCCACCCAGAAACTGACTCGTTGCAAGAGGACAACTTTGATCCCCTATAATTTCATCACCAACCCAGTGAATATTCCCTATCCTCTAGGCCCCTGCCTGTCCTATTATTCTTAAAAAAATTAGCCTCCAAATTTGAATTGTGTAATGGACTCCTGTCTGTTGTTTGACTGACTCTGTGTTTATTAAACTCTTTCTCTATTACAATACGACTGTGTTAGTAAATCAGCTGTATCTGTGCAGAGGACAAGAAGAACCCATTGGACAATTACATTCCATCCTCCACAATTCTCCATATCAATAGTACTCCAGGATAATAACAGTGGATTACAGATATAAGATCTACAAGATATATATTTTATTTTTAATATATGTTTTCTTGTAAAAGTTGTTATTGAAGCTTAAAAACAACAGAGGAGACAAAACAAGACACTGGGGAAATTTTAAGCCTCCATGACCTACAAATACAGAAAACATTAAATGCTGTTTAATTCCTAGGATGATTATTTTAGATACTCTGCATAGGTATAATGGTACCTGACCCAAATTTGCTTCAGACATCGCAACGGGTGACAGCATAAAAACATTAAGAGGATATGAAATATTTATTACTTTTATGGTGGAGGTTTTCTGGAGACAACAGAGTAGACGTCTTTTAAGGGTCAAGGGAAAACTTTCCCTTTACCTTCTGAAGATTTGCTAAAAAAAAATCAATGGACAAAAGGCAGATTTACAGGTGAAATGGCATACAATTTATTCATGTGTTTGGGGGAGAACCACAAAGTTATTATCCCCAAATCCCCAGTGGGGTATAGAAGTTTGTATATTTCTTGTTTTAGAGGGAGAAGGGAGGTGGGGAATATTTATAATTCTGTTGAGGGGCAATAAATGATTATTAGGAAAAATTAATAAAGCAGGGAACAGAGATTAACTTGTAAATGGTTCTCCTTAGAAAATGAATGAGCCTGAGAGACAGACACTGTCTTGTGAAAGGGTCAATTCGGGTCTTGTTGCATTCTTCAGTCTTCTGCTCTGCAATAGATAATCAGATGATAACAGAGACGAGAAGGAAAAACAATTGTTCTCCCTGGGGTGTCCGTCTAGTCTCTATGTAAATGAAGGAAATATTTTTTCCAGTGTCTACTGATGTTTAAGGGCCTTTAATTCAAAATACCTACTATAACAGGGAGCCATTTTGGGGCTTGAAATATTTTGGTATGCTTCACTCTGAAAGAGGTCTGAAATGACTTAAGAGAGCAAGAAAATGAGACTGGTTCAGGGTTTTTATTACAGCTAGTGGGTGGACACTGGGTGAGGCTTCCTGGGCACAATCATGGGTTCCTCACCAGTGTCAAAAGAAGCAGAATCCAAGATTTCTTATCAGATTGACCAGATGGATGGCACCAGGGTACAGGGAAGAATGAGGCACAAAAGCTGCCAGTAGTCAAACATCAACATTTGAGTGAGTCAGACTCCTTACCATACATATTAACATAAAACCTCACAGCAAAGGCATATTGATCTCAATTTCTATTACTAGTTACATTACCTTTTTCAATAAAAAATTAGAAGGAGAAAGAAAACCAAGAAAATAAATATTATGAGTGGTCAAAACAACTAACTATCAGAACATGACTTATGGCACAGGTTTTGAAAATATCAGAGAGGGATTTATAATAACTATAATTGATATATTAAGGGGTCTAATGAAAAAATAGATTCAAGAACATATGGGAAATGAAGTAAAAAGATAAAAACTCCAAGAGGCAATCAAAATAAATGTAGGAAATCAGAAACACTGTAACAGAAATGAAGAATGCCTTAAATAGATATAGATAGCAAATGGATTTGAAAAGAATTATTGAGCTTGATGATATTTCAGTACAAACTTCTCAAACTAAAAGGCAAAGTGAAGAAAGAATAATAATGGAAACAAAAACTGCAGCAACAAAACCAAACAAAATATCCAGAACTGTGGGATAATTTCAAAAAGCATAACATTTGCTTTATTGGAATATTGAAAGGAGCATAAGGAAGGAATCAAGCAGAAGAACCATTTGAGCAATAATAGCTGAGAACTTTCCAAATGTAATCACAAATACCAAACCACAGTCCAAGAAGCTCAGATAATACTAAGCAGGATGAATGCAAAAAAAAAAAAAAAATCTAAACCTAGGCATATCATATTCAAATGTCAATAAACCAAAGATAAAGATCTTAAAGAACCCAGAGGAAAGTACAACACCTTACTTACAAGGAAATAATAAAGTTAAGAATTACACTGAACTTCTTTTCATTAAAAAGCATATCATCATGAGAGAATAGAAGGAAATATTTATTTAAAGTATTGAAAGAAAAATTGCCAACCTAGAATTTTATATCCAGTGAAATTATCTTTATCAAGTGCAGGGAAATAAATAATTTCTGAGACAAAAAAAAATAGGAGTGTGTTGACAACATATCCACCTTTCAAGGAAGATCATTGAGAATAAATAACTCAAATTGAAACGAAAAAAATTTTTAATTTTTAATTGATCTAAAAATAACTGTATTTAAAGTAATAATACTAGTAATATATTAGGTGATTGTAAAGTTGCATAGATAAAATAAATGAAAGCAATGACAAAAGAAATGGAAAAAAAATTGACAATGCACCAATATCAGCCATCTTTACTACACATGAAGTATCATAGTATTAATTGAAGGTTTGTATGGATTAGGTAAAAAAGCACATTATGATCTCTAGGGAATTCTTCAAAATGAAAAATGCAAATACAATTTATGTGATAAAAGAGAATAGAAGAAAATGGAATAGAAGAAAATGCCCAATTCAAAGACAGTAGAAAAAGTAAAAACAAGTGATGTGAAAAAAAAAGAAGAAGGCTGGGCGTGGTGGCTCAAGCCTGTAATCCCATCATGGGAGGCCAAGGCATTGGGATCACGAGGTCAAGAGATCGAGACCATTCTGGCCAACATGGTGAAACCCCATCTCTACTAAAAATACAAAAATTAGCTGGGTATGGTGGCATGTGTCTGTAGTCCCAGCTGCTCGGGAGGTGGAGGCAGGATAATCACTTGAAGCTGGGAGGCGGAGGTTGCAGTGAGTCGAGATCGCGCCACTGCACTCCAGCCTGGTGACAGAGCAAGACTCCTCTGTCTCAAAAAAAAAAAAAAAAAGGGAAGAAGAAAACAGTTACAAATATGGTAATACTAACCCAACTTTATCAATACTTACTTTAAACAAGAATTTTGAAATAGACCAATTTAAGAATACAGATTGTCATAAAGCATTTTTAGAAAGACAAATAATATATTGTCTATAAGAAACTCATTTTAAATATAAAGACTGAGATATAGAGTGAAAACATAAAATGTGGTACATATATACCATGGAATACTATGTGGCCATAAAACAGAATGAGATCATGTCCTTTGCAAAACATGGATGGAGCTGGAGGTTATTATCCTTAGCAAACTAACACAAGGACAAAAAAACAAAAGCCACATGTTCTCACTTATAATTGGGAGCTAAATGATGAATAAATGGACACAGTGAGGGGAGCAACTGACACTGGGGCCTACCTAAAAGTAGAAGGTAGGAGGACAGAATGGAGCAGAAAAAAAAATAATAACTATTGGGTACTAGGTTTAGTACCTGGGTGATGAAATAACCTGTACAACAAATCCCTGTGACACGAATTTACCTATATAAAAAACCTGCATGTTTACCACTGAATCTAAAATAAAAGTTTTTTTTTTTTTTTAAGGCCAAGATAGGTTAAAAGTAAAGTGATATTGAGTTATATCTCAATAAAGCTGTTTTAATAATAAAGGAAGAGAGAAAGATATACTATGCTACACTAATCAAAATAAACACGTAGTGGCTATATTAAATTCATACAAAGCAGATGTAAGAAAAGTAAAGTTATGAAGGACAAAGGGAAGCATTATATAGTGATTAAGAGGTCAATCTTCAGACTATCAATTACTGGTTATACTGCTAAAATGGATCATCAAAATATTCAAAAAAAACAAAATAGACAAAATATATAAACAAAAACTCTAATAGAACATCAAGAAAAATAGACATAAACCATTATAGTTGGAGACTTTAGCATCCTTCTTTCAGCAATTGATAGATTAAGGAGGCAGAAAATCAGTAAGGATAAAGTTGATCTAAGCAACATTATGAATCAACATGATTTAATTGACATTTATTGGATACTTCATGCAAAAATGGCATAATACACATTTTTCTCAAGCTCACTTAGAACATTTACCAATAGAGATAATAGTTTAGACAAAACAAAACAGATCTTAAATTCAAAATAATAGAAATTAGACAGTATATTTTCAAAACACAATGGAACTAAACTTTAAATCAATAAGAGAAAAATAGAAAATACTCAAATATTTGAAGATGATTAAACAACATATCCCCAAATAACACACAAAGATAAACTCTCAAGATAAATTTTAAAATATTTTGAACTAAATAAACATCAAAATAAAATATCAAAATTTGAGAGTTGATAGTAAAAACAGTGCTCAGAGGAAAACGTAGAGCATTAAAAACAATTATGAATAACCAGAAAGATCTAAAACAACAATCTTAAGATTTCACCTTAGGAAACTAGGGAAAGAAGAGTGATACAAGCATAAAGTAAAAAGAAGAGTATGAAAAATTTTAGCAAAAGTCAAGAAAAATGAAAATAAAAAATTTAAAATTCAGCAAAACTAAAAGTCGGTTCTTTAAAAGATCATCACAATTGATTAATATCTAGCCAGGCTGAGCAACAAAAAAAAAAATAAAGGAGAAGAAAACAAAATCTTTTGTGATACAGAGATGATAGCTACTACTATTACTGATAATATAAGTATCATAAAGTATACTACAAAAAATATCTTCCCACTCATTTGAAAACTTAGATAAAATGGATCTATTTCTTGAAAGACACAAGCTGGCAAAATATACATGAGGAGAAATAGATAGATTCAATAGGCTTACACCTATTAAAGATATTAAATCAATTATTAATAACTTTCAAGAAAAAAAGGAAGCACATGGCCTGAATGCATTGACTCATGAGTTTTACCAAACATTTAAGGAATGAAAATATCTTCTCCACAATATTTTTCAGAAAATAGCAGCAGAGTAAAGAATGTCTAATTCCATTTGTGAAACCAGAATTCCCCTAATACCAAAATCCATAAGGATATTGCAAGAAAGGAAACCAGAGATGAATATTGCTCATCAACACAGATGCAAAATTCTGCAACAAAATGTTAGTAAATAAAATCTGACAGTGTCTAAAATGAAGTAAACATGATGGCCAAGTAGGATTAATTTCAGATAAACAAGTCTAGTTCAACATTTAAAAATAAAGCAATGTAATCCATCAAATCAGTAGGCTAAGGAAAAAAAAAATTATGATCATGTTAAATGATGTCAAAGGCATTTGACAAAATCCAACACTCATTTATAACAAAAATTTCATGGAAATTAAGTATAAACATTTAAAATAGAAAAAGAACATCTAGAAAAAACTCTTCATCTAACATTACGTTTAATAGGGAGAAAATTGGTAACTTCTCCCTTTAGAAAGCAAGGAAAAAATGTTTTCTGTCACTATTTTCTATTAATCACCACACTAGAAGTCATATCTAGTGCAATAAGACAAGAAAGACTAATAAAAAAGTATACAAATTAGAGAGTAAGAAATAAATGTTCTTCTTTACAGATGACATTATTATCTATGTAGAAAATCCTAAAGAATTTCCAAAAAAATGTTGGGAACTAATAAATGAGTATAGCAACATCCCAGGATAAAGTGTTAATGTGATATCCAAATGTCAAATGCATTCCTATATACCAGTAATGAACAATTGAAATTTTAAATTTAAAAAATAGGGTTTACATTAGTACCGAAAAAAACTTAAGTAAAAGTCTATCAAAATGTATTTAGAATCTATATGCAGAAAAACACAAAACTCTGATGAAATAAATCAAACATGTAAATAAATGAATAGATATTTAGCATTCATGAATTGGAAGATTCAAGATTTTTTACATGTCAGTTCTTTCTCAGTTGATCTATAGATTCAAAGGAATTCCAGTTACTATCTCATAAGCTCTTATTTAGATATTGACAAACTGATTGTTTTCTTAATAAAGAAAAGCTCTAATCTGTGGAAAGAAAGGCAATAAACACTGTCATACTTAGTGCACTAATAAGTATCTATTTTAGCTAGAGTAAGGGATCATATAAACAAACAGAAAAGTCTGATTTTGAGGGAGAAATAAGAATGCATAAGACCTAAAACCATAAAAACCCTGGAAGCAAACCTAGGCAATATCATTCAGGACATAGGCATGGGCAAATACTTCATAACTAAAATACCAAAAGCAGTGGCAACAGAAGCCAAAATTGACAAATGGGATCTAATTAAACTAATGGGCTTCTTTCTGCACAGCAAAAGGAACTATAATCAGAGTGAACAGGCAACCTACAGAATGGAAGAAAACTTGTGCAATCTATCCAACTGACAAAGGGCTAATACCCAGAATTTACAAAGAACTTAAAGAAATTAACAAGAAAAAAACAAACTACCCTATCAATAATTGGGCAAAAGATATGAACCTACACTTCTAAAAATAAGACTTTTATGCAGCCAACAAACATATGAAAAAAAAGCTCATCATCACTGGTTATTAGAGAAATGCAAATCAAAACCACAATGAGAGACAATCTCATGCCAATTAGAATGGCAATCATTCAAAAGTCAGGAAGCCACAGATGCTGGAAAGGATGTGGAGAAACAGGAATGCTTTTACACTGTTGGTGGGAGTGTAAATTAGTTCAACCATTGTGGAAAACAGTGTGGTGATTCCTCAAGGATCTAGAACCAGAAATACTATTTGACCCAGCAATCCCATTACTGGGTATGTACCCAAAGGATTATAAATCATTCTACTATAAAGACACATGCACACATATGTTTACTGCAGCACTGTTCACAATAGCAAAAACTTGGAACCAACCCAAATGCCCATCAATCATAGACTGGATAAAGGAAATGTGGCACATATACACCATGGAATACTATGCAGCCATAAAGAAGGATGAGTTCTTGTCCTTTGCAGGGACATGGATGAAGTTGGAAACCATCATTCTCAGCAAACTAACATAAGAACAGAAAGCCAAACACCACATTTTCTCACTGATAAATGGAAGTTGAACAATGAGAACACATTGACACAGGGAGGGAAACATCACACACTGGGGCCTGATGGGGGTTATGGGGCTAGGGTAGGGATAGCATTAGGAGAAATACCTAATTGTAGATGATGGGTTGATGGATGCAGCAAACCATCATGACACGTGTATAGCTATGTAACAAACCTGAACATTTTGCACATGTATCCCAGAACTTAAAGTATAATAATAAAAAAAAAGAGAGAGAGAGAGAGAGAATTTATCCTGGACTCAGGCTACCACCCTGGGAAGGGCTAGAACGTTGAAAAGGCCACATTTCTTAGATCCAGAGACACTCTGCCTGCCAGATAGTGAGGCTTAATAAAATAAAAGACAATATCTCCTACTCCCATTCGTATCAACAGACCAACTACCAGCCAGTTAAAAACCAAGGTTAATAAGAATTGTGTAGACAGTTAATTGCAAGAGACAAAGCATCTCTGTGACATAGTGCAAAAAGAGCACTAAAAGTGACAGGGTGTCAAACACTGAAGTATTTAAAAACAAACAAAACAACTCTGGCAAACCAGCTTCCATTATAAATACAATATTTTGCTAATAGAATTTGAAGCATGTGATGTGCTAAGGGTAACAATAACATACAGACAAACAAAACCCCAAGACCAACCCAACTCCTAATTGTAATAACTCAGAACCTCTCACTAAAGAACTAACATTAGAAAAAATAATGTATTCATGTGCAAGCTATTTATCTCAGTCTCTTCAGCCTTGCACACATCTGGTTTTCAACCAAAACATTATAAAGTATATGAAAAGGAAAGATAAATCAGCCCCTCAAGAAAAAACAATTGTGAGAAATAGGCTTAGGCATGACAGAAATATATGACAGGTTTTTGCTTTGTTTTTAAAGCATACCAAATATTTAAAATGCTCAAGTAGAAAAGGCAGACAGCATGCAAGACCAGATGAGTAATTTGAGCAAAGTTATAGTTTTCATCTATAAAAAATAACCTAGTGGAAATGCTACAAAGAAAAAACATAGTTGTAGAAATGAAGAATGTCTTGGACAGCATTATGGTCAATTATATGTGTCAACCTGACACATATAATTTGTGATTGAACTAAATTGAACTTGATTGAACTAAAGGATACCCAGATAGCGGGTAAAACATTATTTCTGGGTGTGTCTCTAAAGCTACATCCAAGAGATTAGTATTTGAATTGGTAGACTGAGTAAAGAAGATTAACCTTACTAATGTGAGTAGGCGTCATTCAAACCATTGATCATCTGAACTGAAAAAAAAAAGAGAAAGAGGAAGGAGAAATTTGCCGTGTGCTTGACTGTGGACCTTGCTGCTTTTGGTTCTCCGGCTTCTGGACTTTGACAAGGACTTACATAATTGGCTCCTCTGGTCCTTAGATTTGGACTAAAACTACTCCAACAATTTTCCTGGACCTCCAGCTTGCAGACTGAAGACTGTGGGACTTCTCAGCATCCATAATCACTTCAGCCAATCCCTTATAAGAAATATCTGTCTATATAGCAATATGCATATCCTATTGATTCTGGGTTTTTGTTTTGTTTTGTTTTTAGAGAACTGTGATACAGACAGATTATCAATAGATAAGATGCATACAAGGAAAATATTGGTGATCTTGAAGATGGTTATATAAAAATCACTGAAATTGAATTGGTTTTATTTATTTTTACTATTTGCTTTGCTTTTCATTTTCTTCCCTTTTACTAGTTTCTTAAGCTTAAATTACTGATTTTTTTTTTTCCTGAAATGTTTGCTCTTGTTGCCCAGGTTGGAGTGCAATGGTGTGATTTTGGCTCACCACAACCTCTGTCTCCCAGGTTCAAGTGATTTTCCTGCCTAAGCCTCCTGAGTAGGTGGGATTACAGGCATATGTCACCATGCTCAGCTAATTTTGTATTTTTATTAGAGATAGGGTTTCTCCATGTTGGTCAGGCTGGTCTCAAACTCCTGATCTCAGGTGATCCGCCTGCCTCGGCCTCTCAAAGTGCTGGGCTTACAGGTGTGAGCCACCACACCTGGCCAGATTATTGATTTTATACCTTTGTTCTTTTCTAACATAAACAGTTAGTGCTAAAATGTTAAGCATCCCTTTAGCACATCCCACAAATTTTATGTTGTATGTTACACTTTATTCACTTCAATTTTAAAAAACATTTTTTATGTTTCTTTATCCCATTTGTTATTTAGCAATGAGTAAATTTTTCCACAGCAATATGGGATAGCAGTTCTATAACTAGTTGATATATGTATATATGTTAGGGTTGAAGAACACGACAATACGTAATAGATAATGAGAGCTAAGTTTCTGGAGGAAGAAATTACAAGTGAGCAAAAGGATGAGTCTAGAATGAACCTTGGACTTTTGATGTTGCAGGTTTCAGTATGAACTTATTTATATATACATACAGAGAGATGCAAAAATCAATATAGATTATCTCTTCATACATGTATGAGGATACATATATGTGTATGTTTCCTAACTCTGTCAGTTGTGTCATGCCAGAAGCAATGAGCATATCTAGGACCCAGATGTCAGCTTCTAAAGACCTTAGTTTTTTAATAAAAGGATCCAGAAACCCTTAGAGAAGTGGTTGATCCAGAGCTGGATCAAGGACAAAACAAAACATGCCTCATTGAAGAAGTTGTCAATTAAAAACAAAACAAACAAACAAAAAATAGGTGCATGAAGAAAGAATATCAGTGCTCACTCAGAAGAACTCCTAAGGGCCAAAACTGGAACAACTTGAACAACAAAATACATAATTACAGTGTTAAATTATAAACCACCCCCCAAATAAAACAATACGCCTGAGCCCATACTTATATAAGTTAATGACTGAATAAGTAAATGAGGGCGTAATTCTTTCCAACAGAAAGATTTCAAATTCATAAGTATGACAGAAGTGAGAGAAATAGGAAATCATCATTAGAAGACCACAGTAATATTTGCTAAAGGCAAGATCCACAGATAGATAGTTTTAAAATTAATGGTCAAAAGTTTAAGAAAAATTGGATATTACATGGTCTAAAAATAACTCCTGCAATAATTTAAAAAATACTAAGGGAAGAATAAAAGCTTTCTAGTGAAGAAACTTGGCAGTCATCACTTTAATCAATTGATCAATGTTACAATCACCAGTAATAACACATACTGAGATTATGAATCCCCAAAATAATGTGCTAAGAAACACACCATCTCTTCTAAGTTATTCTTCCCTAAGATATATAACCTCAGTATAATGTGAGAAAGTATCAAACAAGTCCATAATGAGGGGCATTCTAAAAATTAGTTACTAGTATGCTTCTAAGGTATCAAGGTAATGAAACAGAAAACACAGAGAAATTGTCACAGACTGAGGAAAACTAATGAGGTATGACAGTGTTGAAAACCTGGATTGGATTTTGGAACAACAACAAAAAAGGTCATTAACAAAAAAACTGATGATATTTGAGTAAATTTGCTGCTTAGTTAATAGTGTTGTATCTATAGTAATTGCTTAGTTTCGATAACTGTATTATGATTATGTAAAATATTAACATTAAGGGAAGCTAGTGAAACATATAACAATGAATTATTCTTACAACTCTTCTGTAAACCCAAAATTACTTTAAAAATTTAAAAAATAAAAATTGCAACAGATATAGGTATAATTTACTGTAAAATATTAATCTCACTTTTCTTGGCCTCTTTTCCCTTTCATCTTTTCTTATTTTTGATGTTGATGCCTTAGTAGTATTTTCTCTGAGCATTCTTATATCATTCCTTTTAAAGAATTTTCATGTTAACATTACCCTCATTTATTATACAACTTTACAAGTATTTATTTTATTAAATATTTAATTTATCATTCTGTAAATAAGATTTTTTTTTTTTTTTGAGATGGAGTCTTGCTCTGTCACCTAGACTGGAGTGCAGTAGCGTGATCTCGTCTCACTGCTGCAACTTCCATCTTCCGAGTTCAAGTGATTCTCCTGCCTCAGCCTCCTGAGTAGAAATATCTGTCTCTTTTTCAGCTTATACATTAGAATCATTCTTTGGATTCTAAATATTTCATCAGTTGATAGCCTTAAATGCAAAAACCACATATTCTATATTTCATATGAAGATATTTATGTCATATATTTATGGGATATGAAAATACCGATATTAATGTGTTCTGGGATAATTTATATGCTAACATGTAATTGATCGTTTGTACAATAAAAACTAAGCATATTCTATTTTTTGTTCCTGTTTTTTTTTCTTATTCAGTACAGTACATTAGCTTCTCTATTCCCTGGCTTAGATGAGAAACCCAATTCAACAAACATTTGTTAATTAATTAGGATAGATAAGAATACAAGATTAGAAAGAAACAGCTTCTCTCCTTAGGGCAGTGGTTCTCAAAGTATTGTATCTTAACGAGCAGCACCAGCATAATGTATAAAGTTGTTAGAAATGCAAATAACCCAGGCTCCATTCCTGACTATTGAATCAGAAACTTTTTCTTAACAAGGCACCCTGGTGATTTTCATGCATGCTAAAGAACAGTTGCATTAAGAATTAGGCAAATCACTAAGGATGTCCTTGTTCTTCTTCCCTTTTTTTTTTTTTTTTGAGACTTCTGTCGCCAAGCTGGAATGCAGTGGCGCGATGTCGGCTCACTACAGCTTCCGACTCCCCGGTTCAAGCGATTCTCCTGCCTCAGCCTCCTGAGTAGCTGAGATTACAGGCACGCGCCACCACGCCCAGGTAATTTTTCTATTTTTGGTAGAGACGGGGTTTCACCATTTTGGCCAGGATGATCTCAATCTTCTGACCTCGTGATCCGCCTGCCTCGGCCTCCCAAAGTGCTGGGTTTACAGGCTTGAGCCACCACACCCAGCCTTCTTCCTCCACTTTTAACAGCATTTTTACTTCCGAATCTGTAATCTCTCCAATACTTTCTAGAACTTTGATGCGAATTCATATTTACTTATTCTCATGACATGTAATAAAAGTTTAGTACATAGCTTCAAAGAGACTTTAAGAAAATTTACTACAAGACCAGAATTGTACTCCTAACATAGTTGGCTACTGTTCGGAATAGACAAGAGGTTATATTTTAAACACGTGGAGGTCTGTTAGCCATAACTTGCCTGGAGAATGTCCAACTTCCTCCGTATTCAGTTTTCTTATTTCTTCATTATCTCATTGTCTTATTCACAGACAGACTCAGACCAGCATATACACATTTGGAAGACACTGAGCTAGAACATAGCATCAATTCCACACAATGTATTCTCTACACAGGCAAATTAGTCTTCTCTCTTATGTGTTGAATTAAAGCCTAAAAATAAGATAACTTTAAAAGAAAGCATATCGTAGGCCAATAGAACATAATTGTTAGTTGTGTTCTAGTAAATTAACTAGTGGAAGTGGGGTGCTTGTTTGTAGTATCTGCTGATATTTCTGGTATAAATACTTCTACAATGGCTGATTTTCAACAACCAATGGTTTAACCACTGATTTGCAGAATTCTTGAATATTTAATAGTCTATTCTCATTAGTCCATGTCAGCTGTCTAGCATGCCACTAGATTTAATCATCTTTCAGAAACAAATATGCAGAAATAGTATTCCATTTCTTAGAACTTTAAGAAATGTATTACTTATTGAGTAATGACAAGTCAACATAAAGGCCTGGTGAAAATTTAAGTCATGGGGAGATATTTGTCCATTCATTTATAAGATGGCAGAGGCATGTTAATCTGTGTGTTATACTTTTCACGCACACTCCAGGGTACGTTTCTTAGTGGGCTCTGTGTATTCACAACTTGTATATATTTTATGTTCTTCTATTTCCTGAACATAAAAAGCTGACAGGAAAAAAACTTCCCACCTCCTGCAGATCCCATCAGGTCTTTATAGGTTGGATCTAGTGAGAGGCTCTTCTCTGTAATGCTAGTCAATGTCACATCAAAGTTTTCTGTACCCAGAAAAGGCTCTCTTGCCCTGATGTCAGACTTTGTTTAATCACTACATTGACTACAGTCATAATAGTATCAGTCAAGAGAGAAATACTGTGCTTCTAAGGACTCATAACCCACATCATATTATTTTTCTCTATATCCCAGGCATTGTCAAAATTTAAATGAGACTTTTCTTATAGTGTATTAATTCTGTTCTTTTTAGGAAACTATCTTAGCTCACAATTATTATGTAATTTGTATACTTATAGATATTATAATAGTTTTTAAATAATCTTGCCTAATTTAATTTCATTAATTTTTATTTACTATTTCCAATTATCACTTCTGCTATCATTGCTAGTACCAATACTTAAGTGCCTTCTAGTCTAGGAATTTATATTTTAAAAATTAAATTGAATAAGTTATCTGGGCTAAAGTTATTTTCTCAGATATTATAAAATTAGAAATTATATCCACTTTGAAAGATTACATTATTTTAAAGCCCTACTTTTTTATGTGAATAAATGCAATATACATTTAATTTGCATAAAGGACATTTGTATATAAAGTAAAATGTGAGAAAAGTTAAACCAATTAATTCCCTGGGTTATTGAAATTTTTACATTTCTTAACTTATACAGAAATAGAGAAGTCACTGTAACTGAGTATAGATTTAAGAAGGGTAGGCTAATCTCTTATGGGAGAGTTATGAGAATAATACCATTTCACATTAGTTGAGAGAAAATAATTTTTGAATAAATAACACTAGAGCCCATAATTAACAACCTGAACAAACTAAATTCAGTTTTACATCAAGACATACGGAAAAATAAATTTATATTAAAGGAAACTATTAAAAAGTTAAACAAAACATACTAACCAGAAGTACAGGTTTACTTAAAAGTTTTTGGAGAAAATGTCTGCATGAATATGTGCCTGTATGTGTTAAATAATCTCAATGTAGCGTTTAATATTAAAAAACATTTTCCTCATCTAATTGGCACAGTTCAAATATTGATAGTATCCAGCATTAGGATGAAAAGAAAGAAGTGAGAGTTCTCATGTACTTCTGATTGGGTTAAGAACTGCTGTCTTTTTTGGGGTCAAATAGGCAATATGTATTAATAGACAAAAAAATTTACTTGGCCCAATAATTCTATTTCTTCATATTTTTCACTAGGAAATATTGAAATAGGTGGTGAAAATGCATGTACAAGAATGTTTCTTGCTGTATTATTTATAACAGTAATTTAACATCAATTTGTATTTCAATCAAAAAACTTTGTTTTTCTATACATTGGAATGCTATGCAGCCCTTAAAACAATAGCGTTGATTGGTACCTATTGGCATCTGAAGATGCTTTGACATGTACAAAAGAATTTACCAAATTACAGACATACACAGACACACACACACATTCATAATATGACCCAATTAAGATAAAAAATCTTTAAAAACTCACATACGACAGTGTTTAAACTCTTTTAAGTTTAATTCAGCTGAAATTTTTCTTTTATCAAATGGTGTCAGAAGCAGGATTCAAAGTAGAGCTTCTAATGACCCCCAGGAGCACTGAGTGAACAAGCAAGGTACCTGCAGGACCCACTTGTGTCCCTTGATCTCTCTCAGAGCAGCTGGGGATCATGATAACTTCTCTCTTGGATTTCAGAGCTCCACAGATTTTTGTTTTGAGCTATCTGAGTTTCTTTGAGCAAGTTTCTGATCCAAACTGGGTTTCAAAGTCGTGATAGAAAATGGAATGGGTCCAGGAATGGATTTGATCTGGGAATTAACTGGTTTGGATCCAGTTAGAGGCCTCTTACATCTGACTGGGTCAGAAAGAAACTGGTAGCAAATGGTAATATTGCAGGGGTTATAAAATATGGCTTTTGAAAATTCACAGGGATTTTTGAGTTCCACCCCTTTGTTTAATTTTCTTGCACACTTAGGTAGAAAAAAAAAATCATTGGCTAAGTTAATCAAAGGCACCTGAGAGTAAAGCCAATATTTTAGGTAAAAATGGGATCCTTAATTTCTGGAAAACCGAGTTCCTTCTGGCTTATATGTTAGGCCCAGGAGGCAATGAAGTCTCACAGAAAAGGAAAAATCTTACTAAAGATAACTTACAGTGGTACATTCCAAATGAACAACAACATGCAGAAATGCATCTAAAAATGAGGGTTCCCAAATTAGTCTAATCTAGGGATGCCTATTAATATGCAGAAGCTTCTTTAAAAAATTAGAGATGACGAGAACGAGACCTATCTGGGGGCACATTTGGGCCTCGCCAGTTTGATATTGGGTGCTAAGCTGAGGGCTAATGTCTATGTTTTGTCAACATATTTTGCTCTGGCCAGAATGGAAACAGATAATTTTTCTTTGTGTTGTGGCTTGGTCCCAGGGATGTGGTGCAGCCAGCCAGGTTGCTAGGGCTGCTCAATGAAAGGGAACCCAGAAATCTGACATGCTGGCAAAAGGATAAGAATTTCTTACCAGTCAGATTTCTGGCCTCTTTTTCTCTATGCAAACTTGTTAAATGAATGGTAAAAATCACTGTTTATCTCCTCTGTAAAGTTTTAATTAATATGAAAAAAAATTCTGAAGCTGGTCTTAAGCTACAATAAATCTGGTTGGCTTTGTGTGTCTTTCTGTACTGTTCTGTTATAAATAGGGGTTAGGATAAAATGCATGCCTAAAACCACATGAGCTCACTGTTCAAGATGGCCCAGCAAGCTGGTCAATAAAAAAATTGTTGAGGTCTCCATCTTGTACTGTACGTCCTTGGGAGCTTGACCTTGTAACCCACATGGCAGTATTTCTCAGTCTCCAGCATCACAATGGCTGCTGGGTTCATGGTTCAATTGCCAGTATAGGGAATGAGTACTTTCTGATTGATATTTGTGTTACCTTTGCCATTTTTAAATTCCCTTCCCCTCCATGAACCATCTTCAATTTTCCTTTTATAAGTACAATAATAACAGCTGTTTGGCCTGGCTAAAGTTATGTAATAAGCAATCTAAAAGAACTTTTATTAAAGAGTGCTATGGTTAAAAGTCAGCTTAATTAAAAGTAGATATTCAAGCTCTAACAGCCTGGGACTCCTTTGGAAAAGAGGAGGCACCAGAGACCCTTTCTTGGCCCTGTTCTTCCAAGGACTCCACCCTAAAGCCAGTCATTTAATTAAGAAACTTAGAAACTGGTAAATGAACACTTACAACTACTGTAATAGTCTTCTTTCTACCTGTCTGTGCAGTTATATATGTGTTGTGTGTGTAATGTTTATATAAAAGAGCTCTAATTAATTGGCTTAAAGAAAAATAAGCATTTAAATAAAATATTTTAAAAGAAAAACAATAACTATAATGCCTTTTGGTTCATATGATTTTAGTAATCTTTGGGAAATAAAACATTTTAAAGATTATTGGCAAAAATAAAGACATTTGGTCTAAATGATGCAGGTCAGATACTTCGTTTGCTAAATGCTTTAAAGTCATAAACTGAGTTGACTTTTAAGGCCTGGGGACGTGGAATTAGCTATGGCCACTAGCTATGCAAAGAACATTATAAAGAAAAAAGATTTTTTATAAGAAAGGATATTATATGGTAAATTCTTATCCTAAAGTAAAATGACTTGCTGTTTAAAAAGAGGGATGTTTAGGACAAGTCAGGAAATCCAAGCATGTTGTAGATGATCTATGTAAGTTATGAAAGGAAATGTATGCACCAAAAGTGAAAGTTGCAAGAATTACCACTATAACATGTAATTGAGACTACTGAATAAAGTAGGTTTATGCGCAAGGTATGTGAAGACAGTGAAATGTGTTTCTGGTAAAAGATTATAAGAGAGCACAGAAATGTAAATTTTGTCTAGTTTAAAGGGTTAAAGGATGTTTTAAATTAGATAAGATAAAGCTAAGGGTTTAAACTAGTTGTGGAGTGGTTATAAAAATTTAATATTGTAAAAGAAATTCAGTGTGTGAACACATTGGCTAAATTTAAAGAGGAATTATTCAGTTTTTCCATAAATTAAACATTGGATAAAAACACAACAGGGTTTTCTTAAAGCACTAATCTGCTCTTTTACAAAAATTGTAAAGACTGATAAAAGGTTTATGAGAATTTCACCTTATTGTCTAACTGATTAAGATTGAATAGATTTGTCTATAAGGTTTATTAAAAATTGGGGTTGATATAAATAGTAGACTAATGCAAGGATGAATTTGGCTTTCTCTCTTGAAAAATATTTTTATGTAATATTAAAAGATAATGAAAGTTTTTGTTTGCCTTTTGAATGAACTACTGAAAAAGATGGGAAAAACAAGAGATACATTGTTTGGAAAGCTAAGTCTTCCCTCTACTGATGAGTAAAGTATTTTGCCTTTTTTTTTTTTTTTTAACATTTTTGAGTCATCATGTTGGCCAGATGAATGACTTATGGTAACCTAGAATTCTATTTAATAATATTAAGTGTTTTAAACCTTTAACATATTTTATAGGATTCTCAAAATCAAATTTCAACTTCAAAATTGTCTTTTCTGACCTCTAACTTTGGGATGCTACAGAGGGCCCCTGAAACATCCAAAAGAGGGGTAAACAGGATTATGTGACATGTTAAAGTATAAGGGAAGCATTGTTAAAATAAAAATAATGTTTAATTTTCAAGTTATATTTTAGTAAATTATATTAATACATGTTCCTAAATTGTATGGGATTTCTAAAATTCTAATAAGGGGTCCGAGTATATGCTATCAATCATAATTATGGCTATTATGTTATTGTAGGCCATAGCAATAACCAAATTTCCTGGTTAATTGTGTTTTTAACTATAACTATTTAAAGTCATTTCCACAGTTAATTGCAGTTTCTGAAAACTTTAAAAGCATGGTAGTATCTTTTAGGAGGTTCATGAAAGGATGGAAAGGACCCTGAAAAGCACTCTTGAATACAGGTTTCTAATAACTTTAGAATCATATCTCTTGAATTGGGTAAAAATTTCTGGAACTTTAATGAAAAGACTTACTGGGTTATAAAACTGCTAACCCCAGTAGAACAAAAATTAATTGAATACCAAGGAAACACTTTGCCATATTTTCATGCTAAATCAGCCAATGCTGAAACTGTTTAGATATGCAATTTGAATGAAATCCATAGTCTAAGTCAAATTACCTATGATGACACATCAGTTAACTGTGCTATGCACCTAATTTGGAGAAACAACTGGTATTTAAGAGGACATAAATCCAATGTTAAGCATAGACTCATGGAGAACCAGGACAGCCACCTTGTCCTTCCTGAATCCTCAAAGCTTTTATTATTAAAACTTGTGCATTCCATGACTCATCATAGAAAAGATAAAATGATTCTGATTAAATATATTGATGTGGTGTGACTTAAAAATCGTGAAAATAGCTTATAACCAGTGTTTGGTGCTACATTACTGGGAATACAATCAAAGCTTCAGGTACATTTGGCTACCTGTTAGGTAATTTAAACATTTATAAAGGGATTTCATTCAATTATCATTTTCAATGCATGGTTTTTTGGTTGTATAAAAGCTTTCCCATGCCAGAGGGCTGATGTTATATCACTAAGTTGTTGTGCCACAGTGTATATTCATCTGGTTAAGAAAAGTTTTTATGGCTCACTAAGGACAATCATCCCCTTCACAATCTAAAACGTGAAGACTGGATCTTCTAAAAACATCAGAGAGAAACTGCCCTTGCCATACACACTGCAACAAAACTATGGAACCTTAAATTTTGGGTTTATAATCTCACAGCTGATAAGGGTCCCTTCACACTCTTGAAACAGTATACCCGTTGGAACCCTTAAAGTAAAGATAACTAGGAAAGTTTCTCCCCAGAAGAAAATGGCATTCTTGATGTGAACAGCTTTTCCCAAAATCATGGATCAAGATTTCTCTACTATTATGAGACTCTTATCTTTGAGTATTTTTATCTTGCTTATGGTTCTATAAAAAATAGAAGTGGAAAAGGGGTCTGTTGTATGCGCTTATAGAATATACTTGTTTGTGAAGGATTTTGCAGCCATACTTATACATGGATCATCATACTTTGATATATAAAAGATGAAGTCCCAATGTAAATGAGAAACTTTAATGGTACATATGTTGCCTCCTAATCAGTCAGAAACAGAACATTGATACACTCCTCTCAACCCACATTACGGACTAAACAGAACATTGCCAGAGTCCTTCACTCTTCTGGAAGGGCATCATTTGTTAGGTTCTTTTTCCATGGTTGGGAGTAAAAGAGGCAATGGTTAGAAATGTATCCCTCATAATGGCTATATAGAAGATTCTACTGTAAAGGCTATGGTTACACAACAGACTTTAAATTCTCTTTTAAATGTTATGCTAAATAGTAAAAGTCACTAGACAGAGAAGTATCTGTGCAGCTGCTGGCACCTATGTCCTATGGAAAAAACTTAGGGTACTATAGAGATTCAGTTGAAGGGGATTAACAAAAAGACCACTTAGTCAAGAGAATAAACTCCTTATCTAGCTCATTCTTTGATCTATTTGAGTTTACATGGTTTGGTTTATGGGGATCCTGGGTAAGGAGCATATTCCAAACTCTCGGTATTATCCTCCAATAGTCAAAATAATAGTCTCCCTGGTGTGTTGTATTCTCTCAAAGGTTTTAAATGTTTGCATGCAGCCATCTCTAGAACATCAAATTGGTCTCTCTTCAACTGGAATGACAAGAGCTAAAAGAAATGTGGGACCATGAGGACACTGTAACCTATAAATGACATGCTCAGAGCAGACACAAAATGATGGTAACAGAGAATGGCACTAAGGCCCTAAGTTTTGGTCACACTCTCACCTAAGTGAGCACCTGACCGAACAGAGGGAACTTTTTTAAACAAAATTATAGGAGACCATTGTTTTGAATTCAGCTCATGCACTACACCTCAACAGACCAAACCAAACAAAACTGGAGTCACTCATGCTAAAAGTGACATAATCAAACTAAAACTTTAAGGAAACACAAAGATCTTAGACCAGAACAGACCAGGTTTTGTTTTTCTCCTGTAAACAGGGCATTCTAGCATAAGGGGAAGTTCCCTCTACTCAGTGTTTGTTCCTACCTTTACAAAACTCATTGTTCTACTGACTCCCAGTGGGTTTCACGACCAAATAAGCACATTTACTATGTTGATAGTGACATCAATGACTAAAGTTTTGGTAAATCTCTCTCAAAAATTGAGAAAATGACCAAAAAGGGGGAATTGGTAAAGCAAACTAGAAGGCCTGAGAAGGACTCCATAGTTAGAACCCATTATTAAGCTTTGATAGTTCCTTTTTGAGGTCTCATTATTTTCTGAATCATGAGTTGATGTTAAATTTTTGTCAACTGTGTTTTCTGCATCATTTGATACGCTCATATAATTTGTCTTCTCTAGCCTGTTGATATAGTTCATGGCATTCTTTAGTTTTCGAATGGTGAATTAGATTTAAATTCATGACTAAAACACCAAAAGCAAAGGCAACAAGAGCGAAAATTGACAAATGAGACCTAATTAAACTAAAGAGCTTCTGCACAGCAAAATAAATTATCATCAGAGTGAACAAGCAACCTACAGAATGGGAGAACATTTTTGCAATCTATCCATCTGAAAAAGGGCTAATATCCATATTCCACAAGGAACTTAAACAAATTTACAAGAAAAAAATAAAAAAAGTGGGCAAAGGATATGAACAGACACTTCTCAAAAGAAGACATTTATGTGGCCAACAAACATATGAAAAAAGCTAATAATCAGTAGTCATTAAAGAAATGCAAATCAAAACCACAATGAGCTACCATCTCACGCCAGTTAGAATGGCAATCATTAAAAAGTCAGGAAACAACAGATGCTAGAGAGGATGTGGAGAAATAGGAACACTTTTACACTGTTGGGAGTGTAAATTAGTTCAACCATTGTGGAAGACAGTGTGGCAATTCCTGAAGTATCTAGAATTAGAATTATCATTTGACCCAGCAATCCCATTACATGGTATGTACCCAAAGGATTATAAGTCATTCTCTTATAAAGACACATGCACACATACGTTTATTGCAGCACTATTCAGAATGGCAGACTTGGAGCCAACCAAAGTGCCCATCAATGATAGACTGGATAAAGAAAATGTGACACATATACACCACAGAATACTATGCTCCCATAAAGAAGGATGAGTTCATGTCCTTTTATCCTTTGCAGGGACATGGATGAAGCTGGAAACCATTCTTCTCAGCAAACTAACACAGGAACAGAAAACCAAACACTGCATGTTCTCACTCATAAGTGGGAGTTGAACAATGAGAACACATGGACACAGGGAGGGGAACATCACACAGCGGGACCTGTCAGGGGGTGGGGGGCTAGGGGAGAGATAGCATTAGGAGAAATACCTAATGTAGATGATGGGTTGATGGATGCAGCAAAACACCATGGCACGTGAATACCTGTGTAACAAACCTGCACATTCTGGACATGTATCCCAGAACTTAAAGTATGATAAAAAATAAATTCCTGTAAAAATTTTACTTTGGTAACAGTGTATAATTCTTTTTATACATTGTATTATTAGATTTACTCATTTTCAGAAAATGTTGCATCTAAATTTATGAGAGATATTGAACTGTCATTTTCTTTTCTGTTCTGTATTAATTCTTTTGGTATCAGGGTAACATGGATTTTGTAAAATGAAGTAAGAAGTGTTTCCTCTTTTTCTACTTTTCTAGAAAAGATTATATAAAATTGATATTAATTATTCTTTAAATATTTGGTAGAATTCTCTAACTTATTCTGGGTCTGGAAATCTTTTTCTCAAGTTGTCAATTCAATTTTGTTATTGATATAAGACTATTCAAGTTGTCTATTTTATCTTGATTTTCTTTGGTAGTTTGTAATTTTCTAAGAATCTATTAGATATTCTCTAAGAATGGTAACTTCTGAGTTGCCAAATTAATAAAAAGTTGTTCCTAGCATTAATGTGTTTCTTTTTGGTGGCTTCAAGATTTGTAGCATTATCGTTTATTTCAATCTTGATATCGGTGATTGGTATTTTGTCTGTCTCTCTTTTCTTGTTTATTGCTGCCTTACTAGAGTTTTATTAAGTTTATTGATACTCTTTCAAAGTTTCAGCTTTTAGCTTTAATAATTTTCTGTTTTATTTTCAGTTCATTGATTTATGTTCCTATTACTATTATTTGATTCCTTCTGCTTGCTTTGTATTTTTTATTCTTACTTTTTAGTTCATTGAGGTATGATCTTCAGTTACTCATTTGAGATCTATTGTTAATTATAATGTAAGCATTTACTGCTACTAATTTTTCTCGTTATCACTCTACCTGTATCAAAATATTTGAATATTTTTTAAATCACTCCATTACATGTACACTTTATTTCTTTTTTATTGCTTCCTTTTTTACCAATAAATGGCTGAAAAATGTTTTGTTTCATTTATACTTGTTTAGAAGTTTTTGCTGTTGTACTTCTGTTATTGATTTCTAGCTTTAATCCATTATGGTCAGAGATAACACTGTAAATGAAAATGGATTAAATTATCCATAAAAAAGACAAAGTGAATGCATGGATTACAAAAAATACTCAATGGTATGCTGCCTATAAGAGCCTCATCTCACCTTTAAAGCAAAACAAACAAACAAAACCCAGAAAACAATAAACAAAATAACAGTAGTAGGTCCTAATCTATCAATAATTACTGTAAATGAAAATGGATTAAATTATCCATAAAAAAGACAGAGTGAATGCATGGATTACAAAAAAATACTCAACGGTATGCTGCCTACAACAGCCTCATCTCATCTTTAAAAGCAAATATAAATGAAGAGATAGAAAAAGATGCTTCATGCAAATAGAAATGGAAAAAAGCCAAGGTACCTATATGTATATCAGACTAAACAGATTTTAGGTCAAAAACTATAAAAATGTAAAAAGAGACAAAGAAGGACATTATATAATCATAAAAGGGTAAACTTATGAAGTGAATATAATAATTCTAAATATATATGGATCCACAATTGGAGCACCTAAATATATAAAATAAATATTAAATAATCTGAAAAGAATGATGCAACACAAGAATAGTCAGAAACTTTAGTGCCTCACTTTTAGCAATGGACAGATTATCTAGACCGAAAATTAATAATGAAATATTGAGGCTGAGGTGGGCGGATCACGAGGTCAGGAGATCGAGACAATCCTGGCTAACACGGTGAAACCCCGTCTCTACTAAAAAATACAAAAAATTAGCCAGGCATGGTGGTGGGCGCCTGTAGTCCCAGCTACTCTGGAGGCTGAGGCAGGAGAATGGCGTGAACCCAGGAGGCAGAGCTTGCAGTGAGCCGAGATCGTGCCACTGCACTCCAGCCTGGGCGACAGAGCGAGACTCCATCTCAAAAAAAAAAAAAAAAAAGAAATATTTGATTTGAAAAACACCTTAGATCAAAAACAAACTATTTCATTCAATGGCAAATGAATACAAATTCTTCTCAAGCACATCTAGAAAATTCTCCACAATAGATCAATGTTAGGCTATAAAACACAGCTTATAAAATTCAAGAAGACTGACATTATATCAAGTTTTTTTTTTTTTTTTCTGACCTCAGTGGTATGAATCTAAAAATCAATGACAAGAGAAAGTTTGGAAAATTCAAAAGTATGTGGAAATTAAGCATGCCTCTGAACATCTAATGGATTAATGAATAAATTAAAAGAGAAAGGAAGTAAAAATATATCTTTCAACAACAAAAAAAGTAGAAACACAACATACTAAAACTTGTGGGATGCCACAAAAACAATTCCAAGAGGAAATTTTAGAGCAATAAACCTCTAAGCCCAATAACAGCAGAAGAAACAAAATAACAGAAATCAGGATAGTAATGAATGAAATAGAGACTATAAATAACACAAAATATCAAAGAAAGTAAGAATTGTTTGCTGAAAACATAAACAAAATGGACCAACCTTGAGCTAAACTGACCAAAAAAATAAAGAGAATCATTGATTTTCCATAAAGATGCTGAGTACACACATTGGGCAAAGGACAGTTTCTTTAACAAATGGTACTGGAAAAACTAGGTACCCCTCAACAGAGTAATGAAATTGGGCCCTATCTCACAATATTTATAAAAATAAACTAAAAACTGATTAAATGCTTAAACACAGGATCTGAATCTGTAAGACGGCTGGAAGAAAATAGAAGAGGAGAAACTATAAGACACTGGTCTGAGTAATGATTTTTTTAAAAATTTGACTCCTCACATGCAGGAAACAAAATTAAAATTTGACAAATCAGATTACATCAATGTAAAAAGCTTCTAAACATCAAAGAAAATAATTGGCAGAGGGAAAAGACAAGCTATGAATTGGCATAGAATATTTCCATGTCATACATCTGTTAATATCCAAACTATATAAGAAACTCAAACAACTCTAAACAAGAAAAAACTATTCAATTAAAAAATGGGCAAGGAACCTGGACAGAAATGTATTAAAATAAATCATACAAATGGCCAACAGATATATAAAGAAATGCTCAACATTATCAATAATTAGAGAAATGCAAATCAAAACTGCAACGAGCTTTTGTGTCCTATTAGCTTAGCTCTCACATATAAGTGAGAAAATATGGTATTTGGGTTTTTATTTCTCAGTTACTTTACTGAGAATATTGGTCTCCAACGCCATCTAAGTTGCACAAATGCCATTATTTTGTTACATTTTATGACTCAGTAGTATTCCATCGTGTATATATACCACATTTTCTTTATCTACTTGTTAGCTGATGAGCATTTAGGCTGGTTCCATATTTTTGCACTTGCGAATTGTGCTGCTATAAATATGTGTCTGCATGTATATTTTTCATATAATGACTTATTTTCCTCTGAGTAGATACTTATTAATGGGATTGCTGGATCAAAAATTCTACTTTTAGTTCTTTAAGGAATCTCCATATTGACTTCTATAGTGGTTGTACTAGTTCACATTCCCACCAGCAGTGTAAAAGTGTTCTCTTTTCACCACGTCCATGACAACATCAATTATTTTTTTGATTTTTTAATTATGCTAATTCTTGCAGGAGTAGGGTGGTCTCTCATTGTGGCTTTAGTTGACATATTCCTGATAATTAATGATGTTGAGTTTTTTTTATATGTTTGTTAGCCACTTGTATATCTTCTTTTGAGAATTGTCTATACTTAGCCAACTTTTTGATGGGATTATTGTTTTTTTTTTTCTGATTTGTCTGAATTCTTAGCAGATTCTGGATATAAGTTTTTGCTAAGATGCATAGTTTGTGAATATTCTCTCCCATTCTGTGGGTTGTCTGTCTACTCTGATGGTTGTTTTACTGCACAGAAGCTTTTTAGTTTAATTAGGTCTCATCTATTTATTTTTGTTTTGCATTTGCTTTTGCATCCTTGGTCATGAACTCTTTGCCTAAGCCAATGTCTAGAAGAGTTTTACTGATGTTGTCTTCTAGAATTTTTATGGTTTCAGGTCTTAGATTTAAGTAATGTACATCTTGAAATCTGTAAGAGACTAAATTTTAAATGTTCTCACAACAGAACAATAAGTATTTGAAGTGATCAATATGTTAATTAGCTTGATTTAATTATCTCATATTGTATTCTTACATCATAACACCACTTTTTACTTCATAAATATCTACAAGTGTAAGTTGGCAATTTATAATTAAAAATAGTTGTAAATATAATAAATTTAAGTTAAAAAAAGGAAAATTCCAAGGCTACTCAATACAAAGTGATTTATATCTTCTAAAATCATATAATCTTCAAGTAATATCATATGAATATTATTTTCTAGAAAATGCTAAAATAAATACTGTAATATTTTTAAATTATTAAATAATATGTAAAACACCCCAACCTCAGCAAACTAGAAATAGAGAATTACCATAAACTGATACAGAACATCTATAAAATTCTTCAAGCTTACATCATATTTAGTAGTAAAGAGCTGAATGTTTTCCTCCAAGCAAAGTTAGCCTGTTTCTTATTCTGCTACTCTTATTCAACAGTATTGAGAATTTTAGCCACTTCAATGAGGCAAGAAGAAAAAAAAATAGCCTATTGATTAGGAAGTCAGACATGTATTTATCTTTATTTATAGATGTTATGGATTGTCTATATAGAAAACTATATAAAATTTAGGTTAAAAAATAGCTCTTAGACCTAAGTAAGATCAGCAATGTCTTAGGATACAAGATAAATCCACAAAAATCAATCACAGTTAACTAACATTTAAGGAAATTAAATTTTAAATATTCGTTGCAAAACAAAATAAAATGTGACTCATTTATATACTTAACAAAACATGAAAATTATAAAATGCATATTAAAAGATCAGAAAACAAAATAAATGCAGAGATCTACCATTTTCATAGATTGGAATCATCACCACATTAAATACACTAATTCACCCCAAATTGATGCAAAGGTCATAGCTTATATAAAAATTATCTCAAAATTGACCATGGCCTTAAATTAAACAAACAAACAAAAACGATTAAACTTTCAGTGAAAATATAAGGAACACTTCAGAATATAAGGCTAGGCAAATAATTTTTAGACTTAATTTCAAAAACAATCTATTAAAGGAAAAATTGATAAATGAGATTGATGTGGTTCGGATTTGTGTCCCCGCCCAAATATCATGTCAGGTTGTAATCCCTAATGATGAAAGAAGGGCCTGGTGGGAGGTGATTGAATCATGGGGGCAGATTTCTCCCATGCTCTTCTCATGATAGTGAGTGCTCATGAGATCTGATTATTTAAATGTGTGTAGCACCTCCACATTTCTCTGTCTTCCTCCTGCTTCGGCCATGGAAGACCTGCCTGCCTGCCCTTCACTTTCTGCCATGATTGAAAGTTTTCTGAGCCCTCGCCAGCCATGCTGCCTGTACAGCCGGCAGAACCGTGAGCCAATTAAATCTCTTTTCTTTATAAATTCTTAGGTATTTTTCTATAGCAGTGCCAGAATGGACTCATACACAGATCTTTCCAGACTTAAAAATAGTTCTTCGAAAATTCATGGAAATAGGATGAAAAGACAAGTTACAGACTTAGAGAATACATTTTTGATCCACATATCCGATGTAAGACTAGTATGTAGAATATACAAGAACTCTCAAAAGTCAACAACAAGATAAAATTTAATTAGAAAATTGACAGAAGGTACAAACAGATATTTCACCAAAGATTATATATACAGGTCGCAAATTAACTTATGAAAACATGTTTAAAATAATTAACCATTAAAAAATGTAAATTAAACACAATTTGATGCCACTAAACAGAATGGTTAAATTAAAAAATAAATCATGACAAAACAAAACTCTACAAGGTTGTGAAGAAACTGAGTCATTCAGACATTGCTGGTTGAAATATACAATGATGCAGCCTCTATGAAAACAGTTTGGCAGTTTCTTATGAGAGTAAAGGTGCAATATCCCCATGACAACAATTGCACTTCAGGGTATTTATCACAAATATATTAAAACTTAAATTCACCCAAAAATCTGCATGTGAATGTTCAAATCAGCATTACTCGTAATAGCCCAAAACTGGAGAAAGGTAAAATATTTCTCAAAGATGAAAACTTAATGAACTCTGATACATATATACCATGGGACATTATTCAGTTTGTTAAGAGGGAATAAACAATTGATACCTGAAAATCTTGTATGAATTTCCAGGTATTTATTTGAGTCCCTGCATTCATTAACATTCATTCATGCTGAATGAGAGAAGTCAACTTCAAAAAACATACACTACATAGGTCCATTTTTGCAGTACTTTTGAAACACCAATATTTGAGAAATGAAGAGATAAGTCGCTTGCCAGGAGTTAGAGATGAAGGCCTCGAGCAAAGTGAGGATGGTTATAAAACAACAGCAAGAGGTATCCTTGTGGTGCTTGAACTTTTCAGTATCCTGACTGTGGTGGTAAACGCATGAACTTACTCAAGTTATAAGATTGTGTACAGAGCATACACATACACACACACACATGCACACACACATATACTTGCATAAGTACAAGTAAAACTGGAAATTTTAAATAAGGAAAATATAGTATATCAATGTCAATATCCTCACTTTGATATTACACTATGATTTTGTAAAATGCTATTACTGGGGAAAACTGGGCAACTTGGAAAGGAGATTATTTGAGCTAACAACATTTAGAGACAAACTGGGTAAAAAATGTAGAGTTTCCTTTTCAGGCATATATAAACAACCTTCTTCTCCCAGAAACATCATTAGTTCTTTTTATAATCACAATGGTAGATTCAAATATCAAAATTGTTTAAAATAGTACTTACACACGGGCCGGGTGCGGTGGCTCATGCTTGTAATCCCAGCACTTTGAGAGGCCGAGGCGGGCGGATCATGAGGTCAGGAGATCGAGACCACGGTGAAACCCCGTCTCTACTAAAAATACAAAAAATTAGCCAGGCGTGGTGGCGGGCGCCTGTAGTCCCAGCTACTCGGAGAGGCTGAGGCAGGAGAATGGCGTGAACCCAGGAGGCAGAGCTTGCAGTGAGCAGAGATTGCACCACTGCATTCCAGCCTGGGTGACAGAGCGAGACTCTGTCTCGAGAAAAAAAAAAAAAAAAATAGTACTTACACATGCATTGTGTACAAAATTTGTACCATATTTAACACTAGTAGCACAATATAAATACTCTTTATATCTTAACATTTTTATTTAAATGTTTTATATTTATATTCCATTAATACATGAAGAATTTCCTTATTATTTTAGATGTCTGCATAATATCCTATCTCATGGCTATTCCACAATTTATTTAGCCATAGTTTTGTTTAATATTTTTCTCTTAAAAATGCTTCAGCAAATGACCTTGTGTAATTTATTTTATGCTTACATCAAGTGTGTCTGGAATACAAATTTTTAGAAAATGGCTTCATTGAAAGATATGTGCTTATATAGTTTGCTTAAGTATAGCTATAGTATGCTTAGAAGTTGGATCAGTCTATACTATCACCAAATATATATGAATGCTTTCATTTTTCTAATATTTTTGCCAAAACAATGTGAAATTAAACTTTCTTATTTTTGCAAATCTAACAGGAGAAAAAATGGGTTCTAGTTATATAAACAACTCTGTATGGCTTGTGGTAGGGTATTAACTAGCTTTGTTTATTTGTTTGTTTTTTTAAAATTTAGTGGTCCTTAATGATTCTTCCAACTAACAATGGATTGGTAATTCAAGTATCATTATGAAAATCCTTGTAAATTGATATGGTTTGGATCTGTGTTCCCACAGAAATCTCATGCTGAAATGTAATCCCTAGTGTGGGAGGTAAGGCCTGCTGGAGGTGATTGGATTATAGGGACAGTGTCTAATGGATGGTTTAGCACCACCCTCCTAGTGCTGTTCTCATGATAACAGTTCTCAGAAGGTCTCATTGTTTAACAGATTATGGCACCTCACCCCATCCTCTTCCTGCTGCTCTAGCCATGTGATGTGCCAGTTTCGCTTCCCGCCATGATTGTAAGTTTCCTTGGGCCTCCCAAGAAGTGGAGCAGAAGCCAGTATGCTTCCTGTACAGCCTGCAGAACCATAAGCCAATTAAACCTCTTTTCTGTGTAAATTACCCAGTCTCAGGTATTTCTTTATAGCATTGCGAGATCTGATATATAAGTTGTTTAAATATAGGAGTAAAGAGTTTATATAATATTCTTATAAGTTCAAAAATTTAGTCTGCAGATCAACAATGGAATAATAAATCATATTTGTCAATATAAATAGTGATCCATCTGTAAAAAATAATATTTATTTCTCTGGATAGAATGAAATTGTTAATACAAATCTTTATTTTCTATTATTATGATTCTATTTATATATATTTTTTAAAACTGTGGGCTCGACTCCAACTAGTTTTAGAGTTTAGTCTTTAGAATGCACCATTTATATGTACATTTCTTTACTAAATACTCTGAAAAGAGTAGGCTTACACCTATGTAAATAATTTGGCATTTATATAAATTTGGGGATTTATTTCAATTTTTAAATTATTAAAAATTTTAATAGGGCAATAAGGAAAATTATTTGGAGCTTTTGCCAACACTTACAAGTGAAGATACTAGCATTAATAACTAAGGGTTGAAAGGCAACACAATGAAATGATAATCATGACAATAACTATATTTGAAATTTCCTGATTATTTGTAATGTAAAGAAATCATTTGCCTTTTACAATATACTGTCCTATAAACTGCTATAACATGGCAGTCAATATTTTAGTGGAGTGTGAATACTACGGAGTAGCATCACATCACTGTATGTCACCATGGATAAGATACATCGCAAATCTAATTGGCTATGTCACTAACATACATCTGTTCTACTTGTTTCCAGAGAATTTATTTGTGACTATCTTTACCTAATAGACAGTCTGTTTACTTATGAAGAAAACGTGAAAAAAATTAAATGCCACAAAATGTTGGAAATATGTCTTGTACTCTTGTCTCCATGTGAGTTAAGAAATGTCTATATGCTTGACAAAAATTTGCAACCAACATGAAAAAAAGTCTTTCAGTCAACTGGTGAGTTGACTATATTCTTTCTCATCCATATAGCAACTAAACTAGGTGTAGGACCACAGGAAGACATACTTTCTTTGATAGTCAGCACTGATTTAAGGTAGAATACATTTTTAATGGACTAGTATAATTTGTCTTTAAAACATTTCACTAACAACCTAAAAAACTTTTACTTTTAGTGTAAGCAACTGAGAGTAAATATGGTTAATAGAACAATAGTTATAAAAACAAATTTTGTAAGTAGAATATGCTTTGATGTACATTGAAACATTTATATATTTTTATCTTTACTGAAACAATTTTATGTACTATTATTAAACAAGAAAATTTGGCATAACATTTAAAATTTATTTGTTTTATTTAAACTAAGTGTTGAGAAATCAATACATTTATATGAAGAGAAGAAAACGTAGGTTTTAAATTGATTTTGACTAATACACACACACAAACACACACACACACACAACGCATGTATGTTAATATAATTATTCATTTTTTTATAGCATGACAAATTTTAAATGTAATAGTCTAAAATTTAATATTGGGAATTTGCTTAGTAGTAGTAGAAATGAGGATCACATGTGAAAACTGACAATCAGTGTTAATCATTTAAAGTTCAAAACTATTTGAAAAGTATGTTCAAAACTTGGCTAGACTATTTTAATTATTTCAATGAGAGTTTCTTAAGCACTTGACAAAGATCGTGTACTTCTTGTTAAAGTCTTTAGCTCCAATACCTTATGCAATGTCAGAATGCCAGAAGTCAGAAGAAAAATACAAGTCTGTACATTTATGAGATAAAAGTCTGGCAAAAGACAATATGTAAATACTGCAAAGAGGCTATAAAGAATTTGAGGCCGGGCGCGGTGGCTCACGCTTGTAATCCCAGCACTTTGGGAGGCCGAGGCGGGCGGATCACGAGGTCAGGAGATCGAGACCACGGCGAAACCCTGTCTCTACTAAAAATACAAAAAATTAGCCGGGCGTGGTGGCGGGCGCCTGTAGTCCCAGCTACTCGGAGAGGCTGAGGCAGGAGAATGGCGTGAACCCAGGAGGTGGAGCTTGCAGTGAGCCAAGATCGCGCCACTGCACTCCAGCCTGGGTGACAGAGGGAGACTCCGTCTCAAAAAAAAAAGAATTTGAAATTGCCTCCCCACCTTTCTCACACATCTCTTTCTTTAGCACCTCTCCCTAACTTATCAAAGGCCTGATCCTCTCTTACATTCAGAAGATTTTTCAGTGTGAGCCTAATTATGAAAACCCACTGAGATTATCAACATTCCAGATGCACTCTCTGCCTCCTCTTTGTTTCAACGCAAAGTAATTTTCAATTCTGAATGTTGCAATTCTGAATTGCTGAAATCACTTTTTGAGAGATCCAAACAAATTAGAACCGGGAGAACATGAAGCAAGAGGGCTCACACATACATGTCTAAGATAAAGACTGTCTCAACGACTTTCTAAAACAACCCCATGATAATTTTTTTCTTAAATTCAGAGAAAATGGATATATGGCTTGCAATAGTTATACATTTTAGGTTATAATTATCATTTGTAATTCCCAAGTAAATTCAACATATTTGGAAATTTTTGTGTGTGACTTTTTTGGTTGACATGCCTTGGGTTAAATGACTTGGGGCTATCTCTGATTGGACTGCCTCTTCTACACCGTAAATATGAGTAATTAAATAAGTTTTCCATATGCTGTAAATGCTGAGACATCCCTCTATTACAAAAGAGAGAAGAACCTAGGTTTCCCATTCCACGTGATAGTATCATTTTGCATATAAACTTTATCACTCAAAAGGTACTCTGGTCATCTTCAAAAATAAATTCAAATCTCCAAAATAAAATCTATTATTTTTAGATGCATATATGCTACTGATAGAGATGTCTTTCAGGATGTTTAGTAAAAATGAAGACTTCTGAGCCTCACTTTAGAACCACAGAATTGGAATCCCTGAGACTGGGTAGCAGAGACATTATTAGCATATTATTAACAATCAATCTGAGTGATTTATTTGAAGATTACTGATTTGGAGTAGAGTCTCCCAAACTGTGGAAACTCAAGTTTAAACTACGTTATACAGGACAAGCATTGATTTTACTAGTTTTGAATATTAATAACAATTATAGGGAAAAACTAATACATTCATTTTATTTGGCAGAAGTGTTCTAAATGTTTTACATATTTTGCAACAAAGAAAACGTAACCTCAGATCTCTGATTGTGAGGAGTGTAATTAACTAATGATCTCAGATATTGCATTCTGTAATTAATTATCACAAATATGAAAAGCTACACTTCTACAGGTTTCTCCCAGGCAATGACTGATTGTGGCAAGAATAGTAAAGTAGGTCTAGAGAGATGCAGGACACCTCTAATGAGTGAACTGGGCTTTAGAACTCCCCATTTACATTGCGAAAACATTCTTAGTACCAATAGTCTAAAATATTTCCTACCAATATGTTCCACCTTTCTTCTCTCCTTCAAAAATCTCAGACTTACATTGCAGTCCGACAACATTCCTAGCATTTTTGGCTCTCTCTCCATTTTTTTCTTGCACATAGAATACCTTTTTGGCATTAGCTTATTGGAGAACCCAGTTAATTTAATTCTAAAATATGCTGATGAAAAAAGATGCTATAATATCTCTATTTTATAGACTAGACAACTGCTGGTTGGCCGCCTGCCAGGAAGTGGCACTTTCCAGAGAGCATCAGCTGAAGTAGCGTGGAGAAGGACCGGCAGTGGCTGGGGCCCTGGAACTCTCAAGATTACATGCCCTTTGTCTTCTGAATTAGGATAGGTAGGGAATGACTATCGGATGGGGGCTGGACTAGGTGTGCCTGAGCTCAGACTCTCCTTGGGTGGGTCTTGTTGTGGCTGCTGTCGGGGATGGGGGAGAGATTCCCAGGTCATTGGACTTGTGTACCTAGGAGGATTATGGCTGCTTCTGCTGAGTCATGCGTGTTGTCAGGGAAGTGGGGAAAAGCTGGCAGTCCACACTCAGGCCACACTCAGCTCCCACACAAACCAAAGGGCCAGTCTCATTCCCACCATGTACCCGTGCAACAGCCCAGAGTCTGATTACAGCAAGCCTCCAGATGGATTGGTGCCAGGCAGGAATGGGCTGCTTAGGGACCCAGCAAGCTCCCAGGGCCTTTCTGCTGCTTCCTCTACCCCTGTATTTTGCTTGGCTCTCTAAATCGACTCAGCTCCAGGTAAAGTCAGAAACTTCTCCCTCAATTTCTCCAGTGGGGGCGTGTGTTCAGGATAGCAGGCTCTTTCTTTCCCACTTCCACTGTTGGGGCACTCACAGTATTTGGGGTGACTCCCAGGTCCTGCAGGAGCAGTCCCCTTCCTTCAGAGGGTCTGTGTGGCCTCTTGTGATTGTTTGTTTGTTCTTGCTGTTCTGGAGTTAAAATTCACCATGTGAGTCTCCACACACTGCTCTCTCTGGAGCTGCAACCCAGTCGTGTCTCCTGTCCGCCATGATTATCCTAGAGGTTCATGAATGTTCCTAAGAATTCATTACTTTTGGAATCTAGTTGTACTGCAGCAGTGACATTACACAGTTCTCTAAGTTACTCATATGCCCATAAGAAGAAGCAATCTAAACAACATAAAAATGACAACTCTAAATATTTTTATCCTACAAAAGCATGCATTAGATGACAGTGAGTTATGTGAGTCTGTAATTAACATAAACTATTTTATTTTTGTTCTTTTTGGTGGGGAATAGAGATGAAGAAAACTAGGAAAGTAAGTGCTTTATGCAATTCATAGAGAATAGCACACAGATTTTTATTGATGATGAGGTAACAGAATGGCAGTAATAAGGGAGACAAGGGATTAATTTGCTGTGTGTCAGTTCCCAAATGAGTATGCATTTACAGTTACAGTATGGGTCTTGACTATCTCAATTCCCAGAATTACCAGGTGTAATGCTCATGTCTGGTTTTCTTTGTTTGTTTGTTTTGTTTTTTGTTTTTTTTAATTTCTCTTAAGCTGCCAAGGCATCAGCTTGAGTTTACGGTTCTGGCTTGGAAATTCTTCTCGTCTCTGATATTTGGGTTTCTAAAAGTATTATTTCTATATCTATTATAACTTAACATGTTTCTGAATTTTGTTACATTTTATTTGGCATTTAATGTTGGAATTAGAACAGAATCAACTTAGTCTAAAATCTAGCAGAAATAAAGGTCATGTACACATATATAATTTTCACAATTATTATTTTAAAATCTGAACTTAAAATGTCAAACAAATTGTAATACTTGGTTCATAACACATTACAATCTTAATTTTTCCTCTTATGTTATGCCTCCTACAATATGTACTAAATTACTAATTTTATAATGGCTTTAAGTTTATTACACATATATATTTATTTAAACTAGGTAGTGATATTTTGGACCTGAGTGTATTTTAACTTATATAACTTTATTTTGCTATAGATTTCCTAATGTATTTTGCAAAAAAGCCCACACTTTTTAAGATCGATTTAAGTTGTTGCTGTATGTATAGTTCAATGCTTTTGCCTGCTTATAGAATTGTTTTGTAAGTATTCAGTAAATTTGTCTAATCTATTATCCCTGTATTGAACAATGACCTTATTTTTCTAACTTTGCCTGTTTTCTAATAAATGCATATGAACTATGCAATTTTAAGTTTTGCTTTAATGTGTCCCACCAATTTTGATTTGCGTATATTTTATTTATTTTTCAGTGTTGGCTATTTTCCTTTCAATTTATATCAGTAGTCAACATTTTCTGCAAAGAGACAGATAATAAATATTTTTGGCTGTATTGGCCACATAGTCTCTGTTATAATTACTCCAGTCTTTCACTGTAGCATGAAAGCAATATGAAGATACATTAAAAGTGAGTGAGGTGAAATTTGGTACTTTGTGGGTACTATGGTCCGATTATGCCCCCAGATTCACGTACTAGAAACCTAACTCCCAATGCAACAGTGTTGGGAGGTGGGGTTTTCTGGGAAGTGTTTAGGTCATGAGGGCTTCCCCCTTGTGAATGGATTAATGCCTTTTTAAAGTGGCTTGATGGAGGGAATTTTCCCCATTTTTTCCCTTTTACCTCTTGCCATTTGAGCACAGAGAGCACCTCTTTTCCAGAGGACAGCATTCAAGGCTCTAGTTTGGAATCAGAGAGCAGCCCTAACCAAATGATAACACGTTGGCCTTGTACTAGTTAGCCTCTAGAACTGTGAGTAATAAATTTCTGTCCTTTATAAATTACTCAGTCTGTGATATATTGTTGCAGCAGCGCAAACTGGATTAAGACAGTGGGTCACAATCTGTAGTTTGCCAATGCCCAAATTTCGTTTTAAGCTAAACTAAGAAATTAAAATTAAGACTTAAATATTATGTTCCACCTTGTCCTAAATATGCACACCTCAGCATGTTCTGATCTTTTATTTATTTATTTATTTATTTGGTAGCTTTTACTCTTCTTCTTCCACCTCTTGCCACATAGGTGTTATCAAAAATGTAACCCCAGGCAAATATATACTGCTTATAAAAATGGATACTAATTGTTATTTTCCATAGTCTACAAAGTCTTTTTGCAATTATTTATTTTCTAAAATTTGCCTAATTTTTTTTTACATTCTGAAAACCTCTATGCCTACAATTATTCTTATTGTGTGTTCACATTAAGTAATAGTTCAGCTGGGTGTAAAATCCTAGTTTAATATTATTTTCCTTCAAAATGCTACATATTATGCAATATTCTTTCTCTTGTGTATTTCTAAAAAGTATGATGTAAACATGATTTTTTAATTATGTGTATGTTGCTCTTTCCTTCTATAGTAAGCAGAATAATGGCCCCTCAAATATGTCTTCACCCTAATTCTTGGAACTCATAAATTTATATTACATGGTCAAAGATAAATAAGGTTGTAGATGTAATAAAGGTTGTTAATCAGGTCACAGAGAAGGAAAAATTATTCTGAATCATATAGACAGGACCAAGTTAGATTCAAGGGTCCTTAAAAGTGGAAGAGGGAGGCAGAAGAGTAGGACAGGGTGCTTGGTGTGCAAATAACTTAATGTGCCATTACTGACTTTTTAGATTTAAAAAGTAGGTCAAAAGCCAAGGAATGAGGAAAGATTCTAGAAAAGCAAGAAAATGGATTACCCTGAGAGCCTAAAGAAGAACTGCAAATCCTACCAACACCTTGATTTTAGCTCATGAAAACTTGTGTCAGATATCTGAACTCCAGAACTATAAGGTAATAAATATGTGTTCTTTCATCTTACTAAGATTGTAAGTGGTTACAGCAGCAATAGAACATTAATATACCCTCCAATAATCTATTAGTTTTTCAGTCACTAACGTTAGGAAAATTTATTATGACATTTTTGTAAGGATATGTTCTCTTACCTGTCCAGTTGGGCAGTATGTGATCACTTTCATATTAATATTTTTGTCCATGTGTGCTCAAATGTGTAGTTATAGTGAGGAAGAAGGAAAAAAATAATGTAACTGAATTGGTAAGACTGTCCAAATCTCTTATTATTCTCCCCTCTGTACAGCTGGGCTTTTCATACATTGTGGCATAACTCAGTTGATCATGGGCACATCAGGATGGTGCTGCTATTTTTCTGTATTTTACTAGAATCTCAATGATCTTCCAATGGCATAATAGGGCATAATAAAGAGCAGAGGAAGGCTTAAAGCAAAACTATAAGAAATTCTTATGTCAATATAAAGCAGGGCATACACGTAAGAAAAGCACAGCCCAGATTTGAGGCATAGTTGAGAAGTACAAACCTGATGAATAAGCTAAAAGAGATTATTTGACTCTGGCCCTTTTCTTTTTAATCTAAGAATATCACACTTTCACTAAGACTCATGAATAATTTAAGAAACATAAAATTTTATTTTTAGAATTGTCCTCATAGAGGAGTAAAAAGAGAGTTCAGCCCACTTTTTCAATATTTTCAGAATCAAATTAATGATAAATATGTCAATATAGAACATGCATCCAAGATGAATGTATCAGCATTTATGCATCACCAAGTTTTATTTTTGTTACCATTTCTTTATATGAATTTTTGATAAATCTTTGTTCATGTGTAAATTCAAAAAGCCCCTTTGGGCTGTTTTATTGACTACTTGAACACACTGGGGATACTATTATTAATGTGATGAAATCTGTGGCAGAATGTTTATGTCACATGCTGTCATCTACAGTGTCATAACCTAATGGGAAATTGATGAAGAGCCTCATGAACCTGTCAGCTAGATGCAGTTGCAATTTAATTTCCTCAGTCTTTTATCAGTTACATCCCATTTACAACAAGAGAGTTGAGATTTAAACAAGCTGACCTTTGAAAATATTTCATGTTTGACATCAATATTTTTTCACTGCTACAATTGAATTACATTATAAAGACAAAGATTGTAAAGGTACTGGCACTGCACATTAAAATACATTATGAAACAGACTTATTGTAACAATGGCAAAAACATATTTACCTGAAATATTCTCTTTTCACCATTTTATCATTTGTGCTCCATAGTCAAAGGTGATACTAACATATATTATTCAAAATAATGAACTAAAAATGTTATGAGAAACCTATACCCATTTGCAGAAGTAGTATAAATATAACCCAGTAGGAAGTCAGAAATTGTGGATTTGTTTTTAAAGGTTAGGCACTTTGCTGCCTGTCTTTTGAATTCAATAGCTGTATGAGACTGTTATGAACACTGGATAAGAAATTTGATTTTATGAAAAGTGATTACTCAATTGCCAGAGAGCTATGGCAGTGTACACAAATAATTGAGTAGGTAACCAAACTTTGAACCTCTGTTTTTAAAATTGAGGGCTCTGCATAAAATGAATTTAAAAACTAAAACATAATACAAACATTAAGTATATCACGCAGTCAGATTTTTCTAAATGAAAGTTATTAAATGGGTTTTTGTGTATTCTTACTATTTCAGCATATAAAATGTGTTGTCTATTATGCATTGCAATAAAAAATGTTTGAAGCCACAGGTGTGTAGTGCTCAGAATGCTGTTATTCACATCTAATTATTGCATATAGCTGACTTTGGTATAGATTCCTTTGAAATCTTTATAATAATAATTAATATGTATTGAGCATCTACTGTATTACAAGGACATTGTTCTAGGCTAAACACAAATATATTCAACTTATTCTCAAAAATGTTATATGATAGATGACATTATATCCAATGAGGAAGAGAGCTTAAGTTGTCCAAATTTGCATAATTGGGGTTATAATAATCCTTAAATCTTTAAGAGAAAAGTAGGTGCATTATGAGTTTTTAATCATTCCACCTTTATTGACAATTATCTGTGATATATATTAATAAGTAATATTGAAGAATCATTAAGAATATACATTACTTAGAAATAATTTTGCAAGTGAAAGAAACTCAATTTTAAATAGATTGTGTGAAAGGAAATTTTATTACTTTATGCAATCAAGATAGCAGGTATATAATTAAAAACAACAGTAACCAAACTTGACTCTTTTGACTGCTTGTCACTTATGCAGATCTTGATCTTTTTTTTTTAAAGATTTTCTATCTTGTGGCTCTATCCACCAGCTTCTGTCTTTGAGTAAGGGTATTTTGGAAGGCCTGGTGAGACAGAGTGAATCTTCCCTCTACTCTCATACTATACCCCATTGGATCATAGTTTGCAATGGTAGGGTTTATTAATTCTGATAAGCAAGGGACACACAGTTGGAGAGGTTTGGCTGGATCCTGGGGCAATGATCTTTTCTAATTTATCTGACTTTTTCTGTATACTTCTCTTTTTAGACAGTTCACTAACTTTAGCAAGAAGCAATGAATTCAGTTTTTGGGATTTGGCAATTTATGATTTCCAGTCCTCAGCAGTCTTGGCTCACTGGAATCAGAAAGAATGGACTTCCTTTTACTAAAGTGTTCTTCACTGAAATATGTTGAATAATACTATAAGAAGGGTAACCAGAATATTTCCATACTGATTTATTTTTAAACAGTGTTCCAAAGTCTCAGAAATTGTTTATATGTGATTGAAATTCGAAGTACTAGAGTAATTACTTAGCCAACTGATTTGTAACCCTGTTGCAAATTGACAAAGCAAATTTGATGATGTAAGCAGGTCTAAAACTCTTTCTACAACTTGTTCAGCATATGTAAGGAAGTACCAGATCTCTACCTTTTGTGCTCTTACCATATTTTTCACAAAATATTCACCCATATTATAATAAAAAAAGCCTCTGTAAGCAATATTTTATAAAAGTGTCTTATAATTTCTATGAAAAGCATATAAAAATCAGCGAGTTTTGTAGACATTTCCCATTTATATAACGTCTCAGGCAAGATCAGTTAATGGACTTCTTTAGTCAGCTTGGGCTGCCATAATAAATTACCATGGACTGGGTGGCTTAAACAATAGGAATTATTTTCTTAAGGTTCTGGAGGGTCTAATACCTAGGTACCAGCTTGGTCAATTTCTAGTCAAGCTTCTCTTCCTTGCCTTGCAGATAGCTGCCTTCTTGTTTCTGCTCATGGAGGCACAAAGAGGAGAAGAACAAGCTCTCTCTTTTCTCTTCTTATTAAGACACTAATTCCATCATGATAGTTTCAGCCTCACAACTGCATCTAAACCTAATTATCACCCAAAGGCCCCATTTTCAAATAACATCATATTGAGGGTTCAGGGCTTTACTATACGACTTTGGAGAGAGGGGCACATTCATTGCATAGCAGAACTAGAGTCTTATCATGCATTTAGGGGGATATCTGGCTGGCTTATGTTGACTGCAAGAAACAGAATTTTGGACACTTCCTTTTAGAGGTACCCCATTACAGTGCATATCACAATGTCTGGCATGTAGAAGGCACTTAACTATATTGAATTTGGGAATGGATAAATGAACACCTCAAACTCAACATATTTAAGGAATTATGGTGCAGTGGCTATGAATTTATATTCTGAAGCTGGACTTCCAAGAATTAAATTGGACCTTGCCACTTATTTGCTATATAATCTTTGGAAAGTTACTGGACTTATCTGTGCTTCAAATTTTTCAACTATAAAATGAAGATAACAATGGTATCTGTGAAAACAGGGCTTCTTAAGGGTTAACTATACTAATACAAAGTGAGTAAAATAGTGCCTAGTACATTGTAAGTCCTAAATAATCTTTAGTTGTTTAACATTTATTTTTGAAGTCCAGTTCATCATACTCACAACATTTGCAGTCATTCTCTTTCCTTAAATGTTCATGGCAGTCCCCGACATAGTCATCCACCCAGTTGCTCAAGCCACAAACTTTTCCCATTTCTTTCTCTTGCCCTTTTCATAATTTTCTTCTTTTTCTCCCCCTTTTTTTCTTTTCTTTTCTTTTCTTTCTTCTCAGATTGAGTCTCGCTCTTTTGCCCAGGCTGGAATGCAAGTGTTGCGTGCAACCTCCAACTCCTGGGTTCAAGTGATTTTCCTGCCTCATCCTCCCAAATAGCTGGAACTACAGGCATGCATCACTATGCTGGGCTAATTTCTGTATTTTTAGTAGAGATGGGGTTTCGCCATGTTGGCTAGGGTGCCCTGGAACTCCTGACCTCAGGTGATCCACCCGCCTTGGCCTCCCAAATTAAGTACTGGGATTACAGGCATGAGCCACCGTGAATGGTCCCTTTTCATAATTTTTGTGTATGCAAATGTTTACTCATTCTTCAGGTGTGAGTTAAAAAGTTTTCCTTTTTCCTTGCATAAATTATCTCGAGAAATTTCACATCCTTGGATTTAACCCCTTATTCATAAGCATTTTTAACGAAAGTTATTATACTACTGTATTTCAATTATTTTTGATAAATGTATTTATTGCTTATCTCACAATATATATAGTAAATAATATAACAAATGCTTAATAAGTCTGTGTTGAAGTAATTGAATCAAAGACCACATTTTGAAAGAAAATGAATGTGGCATGTAAAATCAATTTATATAGCAATATAACATTTTTATATGTGGGAGTGAAAGGGTGGAGTAATTTTCCTAAAAGTGGATGAATTCTGACAGAAATGTATATGTGTTTTAGGGAAGAGTGATGTCGTTAATGGTCTATTTCTTTTTATACTTCTAATGGCTATAAAGCTCTTCTAAAAATACTTATTAAAGACTAAAGTTTTTCAATAAATAGATCCATAAGCAACTCAAGCCTCTTTGTCACTTTTATTTCTAGTAAGTGGCAAAATGACACTTTCTTTGATTTGGTTAGTTGTTTCTCCTAGCAACTCCCTAGGAGGTTAATGCGTTCTGAAATGCTCAAGTGGTCAGAGAAAGAAAAATAAGTAGGAAGAAAAAAGAAACCTGAAACTCATACCAAAAAAAAAAAAAAAGAATTATTTAAGTGAGCTGTATTTTAAAACTATGAAACTTTTATTAATATAAATAATTTTTATAAACGATATAGAAGAGATGAGAAGTATATTTTTTTTCCCGTGCAAAGGGATAACTATATGGGCTCTTACAAGCTTGTTGACAGAATAAAAATTAAAATTAGCTTCCTCATTGGTAGACTGGATTTATACTACTTGACAAACTTGAAGATTAAATAAAGCAATATATAAAACCCCTAGCGTTTTATACATAACTTGGTTTGCTAAAATTTCACTTTAATTTAGTGCTAAAGATTTTCTAAGTACCATTATTGTTAAATTAGCCAAACTAGTTATCTATCCTTAAAATACTAATCAATTGTATTCACAATGTGCATTTTAATGCTTTAAATATATTTACATGTATTTTATTATGTAAACCTTTAAAATATGCAAATTTTATTATATAAAATTTAATATATACATACTATATATTATATAATATATATAATTCATTACTGTTTTGTAGAGTATTGCAGAAGCTAACAAATACAGGAAGTTTGTTGTCAACCCAAACCTGCCCCTATTCTCTGATCCCTAAATTAGATGTAAGGTCCATAATCAATTTGTTATTATTATTGTACGTCACAATATGGCTGATAATCCCAGTTGAGGGATTTGTTACTTACCAGAAATAACTTCACTGGTTACACCATTAAACAATTATTACTGATCTTAAGTGCCAGAATACTTTATATCAGCAAAACGTTCTGTTAAAAGATGTTTAAACTTTTCATTTTCTTTATTTCTTCCACTTTTGTGTTTCTTTCCCAATTAGAAGTAATTCTGTCGAGAAACTTCAAAGTAGAATGCAAATGTTTATTAAATGTGTATTCAAACCCTGCAGTCATAAGTAAACTACTGCAGTTCTCACACATTGCAGCTTGGCTAGTAGGTGACTTTTTATTTGAAACTACTTTTCCTAGGGAATGACAAAAAAAAGGATTCCCTATTTAATAAATGGTGCTGGGAAAACTGGCTAGCCATATGTAGAAAGCTGAAACTGGATCCCTTCCTTACACCTTATACAAAAATTAATTCAAGATGGATTAAAGACTTATATGTTAGACCGAAAACCATAAAAACCCTAGAAGAAAACCTAGGCAATACCATTCAGGACATAGGCATGGGCAGGGACTTCATGTCTAAAACACCAAAAGCAATGTCAACAAAAGCCAAAATTAACAAATGGGATCTAATTAAACTAAAGAGCTTCTGCACAGCAAAAGAAACTACCATCAGAGTGAACAGGCAACCTACAAAATGGGAGAAAATTTTCGCAACCTACTCATCTGACAAAGGGCTAATATCCAGAATCTACAATGAACTCAAACAAATTTACAAGAAAAAAACAAACAACCCCATCAAAAAGTGGGCAAAGGACACGAACAGACACTTCTCAAAAGAAGACATTTATGCAGCCAAAAAACACATGAAAAAATGCTCATCATCACTGGCCATCAGAGAAATGCAAATCAAAACCACAATGAGATACCATCTCACACCAGTTAGAATGGCCATCATTAAAAAGTCAGGAAACAACAGGTGCTGGAGAGGATGTGGAGAAATAGGAACACTTTTACACTGTTGGTGGGACTGTAAACTAGTTCAACCATTGTGGAAGTCAGTGTGGCGATTCCTCAGGGGTCTAGAACTAGAAATACCATTTGACCCAGCCATCCCATTACTGGGTATATACCCAAAGGACTATAAATCATGCTGCTATAAAGACACGTGCACATGTATGTTTACTGCGGCACTATTCACAATAGCAAAGACTTGGAACCAACGCAAATGTCCAACAACGATAGACTGGATTAAGAAAATGTGGCACATATACACCATGGAATACTATGCAGCCATAAAAAATGATGAGTTCATGTCCTTTGTAGGGACATGGATGAAACTGGAAATCATCATTCTCAGTAAACTATCGCAAGGACAAAAAACCAAACACTGCATGTTCTCACTCATAGGTGGGAATTGAACAATGAGAACTCATGGACACAGGAAAGGGAACATCACACTCCGGGGACTGTTGTGGGGTCGGGGGAGGGGGGAGGGACAGCATTAGGAGATATACCTAATGCTAAATGACGAGTTAATGGGTGCAGCAAACCAACATGGCACATGGATACATATGTAACAAGCCTGCACATTGTGCACATGTACCCTAAAACCTAAAGTATAATAATAACAAAAAAAAAAGTCAATGATATGTAAATTTCAACTAAAATGTTGAAGATGATTTTGTAGATGAATACTTTTGATTATAGTCCACAATATCTAGAGTTCAACATCTGTTTAGCCAATCACCCTACATCTTGTTGTTCTTGTTACTGTTTTGTTGCATTGTTATTAAGGATTTTATATAAACTTTCAAAAAGGTGGATATAAAGAAAAGAAAGTTTGATTTTTTTTATTTCTAATTCAACATACACAGAAGCCAACCAACCAAGAAAAAATGAATAGAAACATGGACAGTCAGGAGAAGAAAAAAAAAAGCTCCCAAGTAAATTATTTTTATGCTAATTAATTTTATGAATTTTCTGTGATCAATAGCCACAATAGGATGGCTGTAGATACAAATAAACCCAAATCAATTACTTCTGCCTATTTGTGTATTATATTATTCTACTTTCTATGTTAAATTATTGTGATTAATTTCTCCTACCTTTTGTATTAGATTACTTAGTTGCCATCTGACAGCCACGTTTTGAGGAGCTATAACTTATCAAAATGTGAGCAGAATTTCTCTAAGCATGCAAAGAGATTCACAAAATCACTTGTTTAATAGTCAAAATATGCAATTTGTTTGTGGACTATGCTTTTAAAACTCATCGGAAAATAACAAAAAAGTGACAATTCATCATTTAAGTGGCATATAATGTTAACTATAGAAATAATTATTGTCTTTTTCGATTCTTCGGATTTTTTTTGGAACTGTATAGACAACATAAGCAACACATTAAACTAAGTGAGCTTATGTTAAGTGCATAAGTTTTATTAAGCTGACGTTACAAAGTAATTGGTCCAGCCCTAAAAAGTATCCAAATTGACGTCACTTGAAAAGTAGGATGTTCACAAAATTTGTGATATGCCTTCTCATGCAGTCTGTTTTCACCTTTGGTATGAATTATTCAAAATAACAGCTATTTCAAAGGCAATTTATGATTGAAACTGTAAAATCTTAAGAGTACATATTTGTATCAAATTTAGTTTTCCTAGTAATGTTCCAGTTTAATTTTAATAAGAAATTTTAAAAAAGACTTTAAATATAACCCTACAGACATTGGGGATATAGAGATGTATCCATGAGTAGGGTAAAATTGAAACAAAGGAAACTTTTTGTTTTTAATAGCTCTTTTAATATGCCCCAACTTCCTTATGTCTTCATTCTCCCTACCATTCCTTTTTTCACAACACAACTGAGTACTATCAGATTATGTAGACCATCTCTCCACATTAGTCAATAAGATCACCTTGTCCTATAAAAATGCCTGTCTAGTGTCAAAATTCCCTCAGATCCTAAGAGCTGCTACTTGATGAGATACAGTATTGTCTCCTGAGATGTTTATAGGTCTTACTGTGTTAGCATATTAATATGGTTTGGCTCTATGTCCCCACCTAAATATCATGTTGAATTGTAATCCTCAATGTTGGGGGAAGGCCTTGGTGGGAGGTGATTGGGTCATAGGGGCAGTTTTCTCCTTGCTGTTCTTATAACAGTGAGTGAGTTCTCATGAGATCTGGTTGTTTAAAAGTGCTTAGCACTTCTCCCTTTGCTCTTTCTCTCTCCTGCTCCACCATGTGAAATTTGTGCCTGCTTCCCTTTCACCTTCTGCCACTATTATAAGTTTCCTGAGGCCTCCGATAGAGTCTTTCTTATACAGCCTGTGAAACTGTGAGTCAATTAAAACACTTTTCTTCAAAAATTACTGAGTCTCATGTAGTTCTTTATAGCAGTGTGATAACAAACTGATACAGAATTTGGTACCAGAGAAGTGGGGTATTGCTATAAAGATATCTGAAAATGTGCAAATGACTTTGGAACTGAGTAATGGGCAGAGATCGGAACAGCTTGAAGGAATTAAAATAAAACAGGAATATGTGGGAATGTTTGGAACGTCCTAGAGACTTGTTGAAGAGTTGTGATCAAAATGCTGATAGTGATGTGAACAGTGAAGTCCAGGCTGAGATGGTTTCATACGAAGATGGTAACTTATTGGGAACTGGAGTAAAGGTCACTCTTGCTATGCTTTAGCAAAGAGACTCGTGGTATTGTGTCCCTGCTCTAGAGATCTGTAAAACTTTGAACTTTAGAGCTTTGATTTAGGTTTTCTAGTGGAAGAAATTTCTAAGCAGCAAAGAGTTCAAGATGTAGCCTGGTTGCCTCTAAAAGTCTATGTGCACTTGCATAAACAAATAAATGATGAGAAACTGTAACTTAAACTTAAAAGGGAAGCAGTGCATTAAAGTTTGGGAAATTTGCAGCCTGACTGTGTGGTAGAAAAAAAAAAAAACAACTCATTTTCTGGGGAGAAACTCAAGGCTACAGAAATTTGCGTAAGTAAAGAAGAGCCAAATATTAATCACTAGACAATGCATCCAGGGCATTTCAGAGACCTTCCTGTCCCATCACAGGATTGGAGGCCTACGAGAAAGAAATGATTTTGTCGGTCAGACTCAAGGCTCAAGTTTTAATCTTAGTAGTTCTTTCTAGCAACGTGAATACAGACTAATACGCACATAGTTTGACATTACTCATTTTAGATAAGCCTCTTTCACAAAGAAGGCTAATTGTAGGAATCTCAGTTTTTAGAGGAAGCATATAAAAGAGAGATTATAGATAGATTGAAAGGATGCCCCTAATTCTGTTTACTCATTTTAGGAAGTTCTTTGGTATACGGTGGCAAGAAAAGTATCACGTATAAAACAGATAAGTGGCACAGGTTATCTGCACATTTTGTACAGTCAAGTAAAAATTTGGAAATTTAGAAACTCAAATGAGCTTTTCTTGACTTGAATGGATAAGACATTAAAAATGATTACTTTAAAAAAATGCTCAGCCAAAACCTAGACTAGATTTTCATGTATTTTTTCCTCATGACCATGAAGATGAAAATTGGAATTGAGCCAATTTCAACATTAAGTTTACATGTACTAAGATAGAAACAAGCTTATTCTGACTATTTAAATATGATAATAATACTAAAATGTCTGAGTTAAAGCTATCCTTCCAAATCAATATTGACAGACTGTGAGAGATTTGAGAAAGGTCAATATAAATTGTTGAACAATTGCAAGACTTAACTCTTAGGGGAATAACTATTACACTGCTGAGGAGGATGTATTTCACAAGTGCAAACTTCATAAAAAAGAAATAAATAGGTAAATAAGAGGAGAATAAATAATCTAACATTTAATTCACAAGTATTTAACTATCCATTGAACTAAAAACAAATTAGTGAATAAAGTAGTAATATGTGTACTAATTCGAATTTGACAGATGCTTTCACATTTTAAAAATTCCAAGTAATTTTCCTTAAGTATTCTGGACTGTAACAGTGGATTTCCTGTTAAAAATGTAAGATATTTCTGATTCAGAGCACATCTCATTACTCACCTGCTATTCTTCCCATGCATTTAGCCTGTTAATAAAAACAACACCTGGTACATATCATTTGGATATTAGGACATATACTTATTTATCTAAGAGTTTATTATATAAATTCAAAAGTCTTTGGTCTTTAAATTAATTGAGAGCACATATTGGAACATTTGAAAATGTCTTCTTTTACAATATTTATTTGCGAGACAATATTATACAACCTAGTTCCATTTAGAGTCTTATTGTAATGTATTTAGGTACCAATAATAGTACACTGAGACTTATCTTTTGAAGAATCATAATGTTTTCTTACCATTCCTTATGAATCTTCAAGTATAAGAAATTGGTTTTTATAATTTCAGTAAAATTTAGGAGCAATACGTTATATACAAGAACATTCAGATTAAAATAACTCAAATGTCACTGTGTAGATAATGTATGAATATACAAAGAATATACAGTTATGAAGGATAGCTAGATCCAAGAATTCTACAGCTTTAGGTAAAAGAAAGATTATAACTATTATGGTAAGATTTTATAATTATTGGGGTGAGATTTTCTCGTATAATAAATACAAGTCCACTTTTATTTTTTCCAAGCATAACTACAGAGAACATAAGTTGCCAAAATTACATTCCACAAAGAAACTTACATTTTATACCTTAGATATAACAGAGTTTTAAAATGCAGTTATCACCCAAGTAGGCTGCAAGCAATTTGAAAACTAATTTGTGAATTCCACCATCAATTTTGAGGCTACTGAATTCAGAGCTTACCACATACTCGCTAACTTTGTGGAAGGGTTGAATCATTGATCTATCATTTTAAATGTAAATTGATATAAAAACCTAAGAATGTATATAATTTAATAAAATAAAATATGACCAGAAACAACTAATAATTACATTATGTATTACCTGACTTGTATAAACTTGCAAATATTCAGGATAAGCATATAGTTATTTTTGTTATATATATTTTTGTTATGAATGACATCTGTATTAACATTTTCATCTAAATGGTTCTATGTATGTATGTTTTTGTTTCTCTTGAGTAAATACTTAAAAGTCAAATGTCTATTTCTGGTTACATATGAGAACCAGCTACTTAATATTCCCTTGGGGGGTGTGTGTGTGTGTGTGTGTGTGTGTGTGCGTGTGTAAAATATTTTCTATATATAAATAAAATAAAAAATGGCTCACATAATTATGGATGCTGACAAGTACAAAATCTACATAGCTCATGTCTCAGTTTGAGTGTGAAGGGTGGCAAGCTGCTATAGAATCAGGAAGAGTTCTGTTACAGTTCTCAGGCTCTCAGGCAGAATTCTCTCTTACTTGGGGCAGGGTCAGCCTTTTGTTTAATCAGGACTTCAACCAATTAGATGAGGACTACCCACCTCATGGAGGGCAATAAGCTTTATTTAGTTTATTGTTGTAAATATTAATATCATCTGAAAACACTCTGTCACAGATACATTCAGAATAATGTTTGGTCAAATATCTGGGAACTCTAAGGTCCAAGCAAGTTGATACATAAAATTAATGACCATAAATGTTATCTTCATTCCTTCTGCACAGATCTCAAATAGTGAAGCCCAAAGAAGAATGATAAACACAGGGGATGACTTCCATTTGAAACTTAGAAAAGTTCTTTGAAATAATTGTATAGTTCCTCTTTTCAGAAAATGCCAAGGATATTCTGATCCCATAAAGCTCATAATTTCTTATAAACTTTGAAAGCAATACGTATTTTGGTTACTGCATTTTATATAATTAAAGAAATTGAGAAAAACCAAGACATTAACTCTGTAGATTTTGGATTTGTCTCCATAATCTTGTGGGCCGTTTTTAAATTATACATATATATGTGTGTGTGTGTGTGTGTGTGTGTGTGTAAAATATTTTATACACATGCACATACACGCACACACACACACACACACACACGCACACCACAAGCGAATATTAAGTGACTGGTTCTCAAATGTAATCAAGAAATAGCTATTTGACTTTTAAGTATTTACCCAAGAGAAACAAAAACATGTATACATAGAACCATTTACATGACACTATCTTGGGTTGTACAAGAACTACAGATATTTTTGTTTTTTCCAGTTTCTGATATTAATGACATTTCTATGAACATTTACATCTAAATGTTTCTATGTACATATGTTTTTGTTTCTCTTGGGTAAATACTTAAAAGTCAAGTGGCTATTTCTTGATTACATGTGAGAACCAGTCATTTAATGTTCCCTTGGGGTTGTTGGTATTTATTTTAGAATTTTAGATGAGTGCATATTGATATCGTACTATGGTTTAAATATCATATACTTAATGATTGATAATGTTGAAAAATGTCTTCACTTTTTTATTGGCCATTTGAGTACTTTCCTTTATGAAGTATCAGTTTAAGTTTTTTCCCCCTATTTTTTAACAAGGTAGATCATCTTTTATTGTTTAAATATATGAGCCACTTATATGTTCTGGATATGAGTCTTTTGTTAAACATATATACTACAATATTTTTCTCCATTTTATTAGGTTGTCTTTTAATTTTTTAAACATTGTTTTCCACAAAATTTTATTATAAAAAATTGTAAACACACAGCAAAATTTAAATAATTTTATGATTATCATCTGAATATTCACATTTAGATCAGACCTTTAATATATAACAGTGTGCTTTCTCTATCATTCCACTTAGTCTACCTTAGTTTTGACACATTTCAAAGTAAATTCCAGTAGTAAGTATGATTGCCCCTAAATACTTATGCAGGTATATTATTATATAGAGTTCAATATTTTTGATGATTTTCAAAGATTTTTCTCATAGAAGGAGGTTTTTACAGTTGAAGCAGTAAAACTTACCAAATGTTATTTTCTTCACTTAAAATACCTGGTGTCCTTCCCAAGATCACAAAGATCCAATCCTGTGTTTAGCTGTAGAAGCTTTAGAGTTTCAGGAGCTTTTAGGTCTATAACCGTATTGCTCTGGAGGAATTAGTGCTCAGGAAAGTACAAAAAATATAAAGACTCTATTTTATCTTTGACTCAGAAGTTTTAAATATGTACCAGCATCCGTAAACTTATGGCAGATTAATGTGTTAGATTGAAGATAGGGTAAATTCTGAAATGCTTCATATTCTTGGTTGAAACATAAGTTTTAAGTGTGTGCCATTTAAATTCAAATATTTGGACATTTTAAAAGATATTTTTATTGTTTTATTAATTTATAATTTAATCTATGCTGTAAGAGGTTACATTTCGCCTTATTTCAATTATTTGAAATAAAATGAAATTTGCCTTACTGGAAAGCATATATGTTATGTTGGCACATTTTCCAAGTGCACTTGAAAGGAACATGTATTTGTCTGTTGTTTGGTTCAGTGTTACACATATTAAAAAAAAAGTTAGTTTGATTGAGAGTAGTATTCAAATTTTCTATAGCCTTATTGAACATTGTCTGTTTTCAAAATTTCTAAGAAGTTAGCACTCAAATTTGTAACTGCAATGATGAACATATTTCCTTTTTAGTACTGGTAGATTTTGTTTCGTGTAATTTTAAATCACTTTTGGATATATTTCATATCTGTGTATACATATACGATTTTATGTCTTTTTGATGAATTGTTTCTCTTTGTAAAATCTCTATTTTTGTTAATATTTTTTCTCCATGATATCTACAGTTACTCTGATTTTCATATTGTTTCCACAATATTAATTTTCCATCATTTTACATTTGATCTATATTTTTCTCTTTATACTTTAAGTTCTAGGGTACATGTACACAACGTGCAGGTTCAATACATAGGTATGCATGTGCCATGTTGGTTTGCTGCACCCATCAACTCATCATTTACATTAGGTATTTCTCCTAATGTTATCCCTCCCCCAGTCCCCCACCCCCAGACAGGCCCCGATGTGTGATGTTCCCCTCCCTGTGTCCAAGTGATCTCATTGTTCAATTCCTGCCTATGAGTGAGAACATGAGGTGTTTGGTTTTCTGTCCTTGTGATAGTTTGCTGAGAATGATGGTTTCCAGCTTCATCCATGTCCCTGCAAAGGACATAAACTCACCCTTTTTTGTGGCTGCATAGTATTCCATGGTGTATATGTGCCACATTTTCTTAACCCAATCTATCACTGATGGACATTTGGGTTGGTTCCAAGTCTTTGCTATTGTGAATAGTGCTGCAATAAACATACATGTGCATGTGTCTTTCTGGTAGCATGCTTTATAATCCTTTGGGTATACAGCCAGTAATGGGATTGCTGGGTCAAATGGTAGTTCTAGTTCTAGATACTTCAGGAATTACCACACTATCTTCCAAAATGGTTGAACTAATTTACACTCCCACCAACAGTGTAAAAGGGTTCCTATTTCTCCACATCCTCGCCAGCATCTCTTGTTTCCTGACTTTTTAATGACTGTCATTCTAACTGGCCTGAGATGGTATCTCATTGTGGTTTTGATTTGCATGTCTCCGATGACCAGTGGTGATGAGCATTTTTTCATGTGTCTGTTGGCTGCATAGATGTCTTCTTTTGAGAAGTGTCTGTTCATATCCTTCACCCACTTTTTGATGGGGTTGTTTGTTTTTTTCTTGTAAATTTGTTTGAGTTCATTGTAGATTATGGATATTAGCCCTTTGTCAGATGGGTACATTGCAAAAAAATTTCTCCTATTCTGTAGGTTGCCTGTTCACTCTGATGGTAGTTTCTTTTGCCGTGCAGAAGCTCTTTAGTTTAATTAGATCCCATTTGTCTATTTTGGCTTTTGTTGCCGTTGCTTTTAGTGTTTTAGTCATAAAGTATTTACCCATGCCTATGCCCTGAATGATATTGCCTAGGTTTTCTTCTAGGGTTTTTATGGTTTTAGGTCTAACATTTAAGGCTTTAATTCATCTTGGATTAATTTTTGTATAAGGTGTAAGGAAAGGATCCAGTTTCAGCTTTCTACATATGGCTAGCCAGTTTTCCCAGCACTACTTATTAAATAGGGAATCCTTTCCCCATTTCTTGTTTTTGTCAGGTTTGTCAAAGATGAGATGGTTTTAGATATGTGGTGTTATTTCTGAGGCCTCTGTTCTGTACCATTGGTCTATATCTCTCTTTTGGTACCAGTACCATGCTTTTTTGGTTACTGTAGACTTATAGTATAGTTTGAAGTTGGGTAGCAAGATACCTCCAGCTTTGTTCTTTTTGCTTAGGATTGTCTTGGCAACATGGGCTCTTTTATGATTCCATATGAACTTTAAAGTAGTATTTTCCAGTTCTGTGAAGAAAGTCATTGGTAGCTTGATGGGGATGACATTGAATCTATAAACTACTTTGAGCACTATGGCCATTTTCACGATGCTGATTCTTCCTATCCACGAGCATGGAATATTCTTAGGTTTACTTGTGTCCTCTTTTATTTCGTGGAGCGGTGGTTTGTAGGTCTCCTTGAAGAGGTCCTTCACATCCCTTGTAAGTTGGATTCCTAGGTATTTTATTCTCTTTGTAGCAAATGTGAATGAGATTTCTCTCATGATTTGGCTCTCTGTTTGTCTGTTAATTGTGTATAGGAATGCTTTCGATTTTTGCACATTGATTTTTGTATCCTGAGACTTTGCTGAAGGTGCTTATCAGCTTAAGGAGATTTTGGGCTTAGACGATGGGGTTTTCTAAATATACAATCATGTCATCTGCCAACAGGGACTATTTGACTTCCTCATTTCCTCATTGAATACACTTTACTTCTTTCTCTTGCATGATTGCCCTGGCCAGAATTTCCAATAGTATGTTGAAAAGGAGTGGTGAGAGAGGGCATTCTTGTCTTGTGCTGGTTTTCAAAGGGAATGCTTCTAGTTTTTGCCTATTCAGTATGTTATTTTTTGTTTGTTGTGATTTCTGTTCTTTTACATTTGCTGAGGAGTGCTTTACTTCCAATTATGTGGTCAATTTTAGAATAAGTGTGATGTGGTGCTGAGAATATATATTCTGTTGATTTGGGGTGAAGAGTTCTATAGATGTCTATTAGGTCTGCTTGTTGCAGAGATGAGTTCAGGTCCTAGATATCCTTGTTAACCTTCTGCTTCATTGATCTGTCTAATATTGACAGTGGGGTGTTAAAGTCTTGCATTATTATTGCATGGGAGTCTAAGTCTCTTTGTAGGACTCTAAGGACTTGCTTTATGAATCTGGGTGCTCCTGTATTGGGTGCATATATATTTAGGATAGTTAGCTCTTCTTGTTGAATTGATCCCTTTACCATTATGTAATGGCCTTCTTTGTCTCTTTTGATCTTTGTTGGTTTAAAGTCTGTTTTATCAGAGACTAGGATTGCAACCCCTGCTTTTTTTTGCTTTCCATTTGCTTGGTAGATTTTCCCTCATCTCTTTATTTTTAGCCTATGTGCATCTTTGCACATGAGAAGGATCTTCTGAATACAGCACACTGATGGGTCTTGACTCTTTATCTAATTTGCCAGTCTGTGTCTTTTAATTGGGGCATTTAGCCCATTTACATTTAAGGTTAATACTGTTATGCATGAATTTGATCCTGTCATTATGATATTAACCGGTATTTTGCCAATTAATTGATGCAGTTTCTTCATAGCATCAATAGTGTTTACAATTTGGCATGTTTTTGCAGTGGCTGGTACTGGTCGTTTCTTTCCATGTTTAGTGCTTCCTACAGGAGGTCTTGTAAGGCAGGCCTGGTGGTGACAAAATCTCTCAACATTTGCTTGTCTGTAAAGGATTTATTTCTCCTTCACTTATGAAGCTTAGTTTGTCTGGATATGAAATTCTGGGTTGAAAATTCCTTTCTTTAAGACTGTTGAATTTTGGCCCCCACTCTCTTCTGTCTTGTAGAGTTTCTGCCTAGAGATCTGCTGTTAGTCTGAAGGGCTTCCTGTTGTGGGTGACTCAACCTTTCTCTCTGGCTGCCCTTAACACTTTTTCCTTCATTTCAACCTTGGTGAATCTGACGATTATGTGTCTTGGGGTTCCTCTTCTCAAGGAGTATCTTTGTGGTGTTCTCTGTATTTCCTGAATTTGAATGTTGGCCTGCCTTGCTAGATTGGGGAAGTTCTCTTGGATAATATCCTGAAAAGTATTTCTCAGCTTGGTTCCATTCTCCCTGTCACTTTCAGGTACACCAATCAGATGTACATTTGGTCTTTTCACATAGTCTCATATTTCTTGGAGGCTTGCTTTGTTTGTTTCTTTTCACTCTTTTTTTCTCTAATGTTGTCTTCTTGCTTTATTTCATTAATTTGATCTTCAATCACTGATACCCTTCTTCCACTTGATCGAATCAGCTATTGAAGCTTATGCATGCGTCACGAAGTTCTCGTGTCATGGTTTTCAGCTCCATCAGATCATTTAAATTCTTCTCTACACTGTTTATTCTAGTTAGCCATTTGTCTAATCACTTTTCAAGTTCTTTAGCTTCCTTGTGATAGGTTCAAACATCCTCCTTTAGCTTGGAGAAGTTTGTTATTACCACCCTTCTGAAGCCTACTTCTGTCAACTTGTCCAAGTCATTTTTCGTCCAGCTTTGTTCCATTGCTGGTGAGGAGCTGCAATCCTTTGGAGGAGAAGAGGCACTCTGATTTTTAGAATTGTCAGCTTTTCTGCTCTGGTTTCTTCCCATCTTTGTGGTTTTATCTACCTTTGGTCTTTGATGTTGGTGACCTACAGATGGGGTTATGGTGTAGATGGACTTTTTGTTGATGTTGATGCTATTCCTTTCTGTTTGTTAGTTTTCCTTCTAACAGGTCCCTCAGCTCCAGGTCTGTTGGAGTTTACTGGAGGTCCACTCCAGACCCTGTCTGCCTGGGTGTCACCAGCGGAGGCTGCAGTACAGCAAATATTGAAGAATAGTAAATATTGCTGCCTGATCCTTCTTCTGGAAGCTTCGTCCCAGAGAGGCAGCCACCTATATGAGGTGTCTGTCGGCCTCTACTGGGAGGTGTCTCCCAGTTAGGCTACACAAGGGTCAGGGACCCACTTGAGGAGGCAGTCTGACCATTCTCAGAACTCAAACAACGTGCTGGGAGAACCACTGCTGTCTTCAGAGCTGTCAGACAGGGACGTTTAAGTCTGCAGAAGTTGTCTGCTGCCTTTTGTTCAGCTATGCCCCACCCACAGAGGTGGAGTCTAGAGGCAGTAGGCCTTGTTGAGCTGCAGCAGGCTCTGCCTAGTTTGAACTACCCAGCCACTTTGTTTACCTACTCGAGCTTCAGCAATGGTGGACCCCCCTCCCCCAGCCAGGCTGCTGCCTCACAGATTGATCTCAGACTGCTGTACTAGCAGTGAGCAAGGCTCTATGGGCAAGACCCATCGAGCCAGACACAGGAGAGAATCACCTTGTCTGCCAGTTGCTAAGACCTTGGGAAAAGCGCAGTATTTGGGAGAAAGTGTCCCGTTTTTCCAGGTAGTCTGTCACGGCTTCCCTTGGCTAGGAAATGGAAATTCCCTGACCCCTTGTACTTCCCAGGTGAGGCGATGCCCTGCCCTGCTTCAGCTTACCCTCCGAGGTCTGCACCCACTGTCCAATGAGTCCCAGTGAGATGAACCAGGTACTTCAGTTGGAAATGCAGAAATCACCCATCTTCTGTGTCGATCACGCTGGGAGCTGCAGACCAGAGCTGTTCCTATTCAGCCATCCTGGAATGCCCACCGTTTGCTCTATTTTTTTTTTATATTTAAAGTCCATCTTTTATAAGTAAAATGTTATTTGATCTTTAAAAATTTATTTTGAAAATGTTTTAATTTTGTTAGAAAATACAGTCCATTTATATTTACTTAAATATGATTTTGTAAAAGTGCTTCCTTTTGCTAATTGCTTTCTATAATTTCTTTTTAAATACCTCCTTTCATTTTATCTTATTCAATTTTATCCTTCCTATTAGCTTTTAAACTGTACTTCTTTTAACTTTTTACTGTTTAGTGTAAAGTTACATCATGCGTGTTTACCTTATCCCAGTTACAATTATGCCACTTCACACAGAATGAGATACTACTCATTCTAGAATAAGTAGATGAGTAGATGAGTAGAATGAATGGATTCTACTAAGTGCTTCTAGCATTGGAACAATGCTCTCCCCTAGCACAGCCACATGCAGTATGTGAACACGTAAATTTAGTTTTCAGTGATCAGTAATCCTTCAGAAGCTTTCAGTAGTGTTTGTATCTTTGTTTATAAACAGTGTTCACTTGATTATAGTCATACATAATGTCTCAAAGGGGATCAGTCTGTAGGAATCTACAAATATTATTGAATCATTCTGGCCATAGTTCCCTCCAGTATTGCATTATTTAAAAGAAAGTTTCAAATGTATGCTGTATTCCTTTCTTCCTTTTGTGTCTGTGGTGTGAAAATATGAGATACATGGGCTCAGGATCTGAATGAAAAAAAGTCTAAATTTGAGGCAAAAGCTCCTGAAATTTTTACTGTATTGAGAATTTTGAAGAGTTGAGATGGTATGTCAAGGGAACAAAATTTTGCTGATGGCTTCATAATAAAATTAACTTTAAACCTCTCTGCTTTTGAAAATACATCATATTTTGATTTTGGTTTTTATTTTCTGTTAGAACATAACTATCAATTCTGTTGATAATAAAATATAATCAAAGAAGCTAAATAAAGAAAACAATTTGAATTGTTATTAATCATAGCAGATAATATAAAATTAATTTATAGTTCTATACAGCATGTAAACAAATACAGTTGAATTGTTTTTCCCTTCTGCTAACTATGTTCTGTGAAAGGAAGTCACTTTTTGCAGTGCATACTTAAGACGTGGATAGTTATTTGGCACTTTTTAAATGGAAAAATGTCTATATAAGTTATTTAGAATTCTGAACAAAAAAATTGTCCATTTGCCCTATTTGTTCATTTGATCACTTATTTATATATTAGTAAAGATTCATAGATAATTATTTTATATTTTGGGTTACAGTTTGATACTACTTTATTTGGTTGTGCAAACCTGGAATTGTTCTACCTTTGACCATTGGAGGCTCTTTCATTTGGTTCATGTGTTTCTTCAACAAACCTCATCTTTTTTTTTTTATTACTTCCTTGCATTCTGACATTATAGAATGCTCCAACATTATCTTGTATATTCTCTGCCCAGTTGTAGAATCAACTATTTCTCAGGGTTCTCATTCCCTTTTTAGAAGAATGGTATTAGAAACCAAGATGTGGGTACTAGCTATGCTCATTGCTTCTGTGGTATCATTTTTGCTAAACCTTCTCCGCTGAAAGAAGAGGAAAATATGTGTGCATATATTTACCTGCATACATATATACATATCTTTTTACATTTTTATATGGGTCCATTTGTCCACATATTATTAGAAATGAGTTTATACTGATGCCTTTAGCTCTAATCCATTACCACATAAAACTATGTAGCTTTCTTTCCATGATTTATCCCAGTCTGAGAGTGAGAAACCCTGCTTTAACCTCTGCCGTCGATTTATGTTTCATTTTTGTGCATATGTATAATGTTTCCTGAATTATTAGTCTGTATTCCCATGGTGGAGGGGAGGAAATTCTATCAAATATACGGCTTATATACAATTTCTTTTGTCTTAGGTCTTATAGACTTCAATCCCTTCGAAAATTACTTGGGCCAGAATTTTCAACCCCCACACCCCACCCTAAGAACATTTCATGATGTTATTTGGCACACACTTTAAGGCAATTATTTTTTCATAGTCTGCATTCTGTCATGGAATTCCTCCACCTCTAAATATCTATTTTTTGAGATTGCAGGCATTAATGTTCACTCTGTGCTATAAAGTTCTATGGGTTTTGACAAGTTCATAGTGTTATGTATCCACCATTACAGTAGCATACAGAATAAATTCAACACCCCTGCCCCACCCCCAAAATCCTAGGGACTTCACCTAGTCCATACGTTACCACCCCCCACAAAGCTCTGGCAATCATTGATCTTTTTATGAATTCTATACTTCTGGCTTTCCCAGAATTTCTCTAAGTGGAATCATATGGTATTAGGTTTTCCAGCCTGGCTTCTTTATTTCCTTTTTTTAAAATTATTATTAAGTTTTTGAGACAGCGTTTCACTCTGTCACCCAGGCTGGAGTGTAGCTGTGCAGTCACTGTTCACTGCAGCCTTTACTTCCTCAGCTCAAGCTATCCTCCCCCACTCAGCCTCTCCAGTAGCTGGGACTAAAGGCCTGCGCCACCAAACCTGGCTAATTTTTGTAATATTTTTGGAGAGATGAGGTCTGGCTCTGTTGCCCAGAGTCGTCTTGAGCTCCTGGGTCCATCTGCCTCCCAAAGTACTGGGATTACAGGCATGAGTCACTGTGCATACCTTGGCCTCTTTCATTTAGCAATATGTATACATGATTCTTCCAGATTTTTACCTAACTTGATAACATATCTCTTTTTATTGCTAAGTAGTTGTCCAATGTATGAATCCATAGTTTATTTATCCTTTCATCTATTGAAAGATATTTTGTTTCTCTCCAAGTTTTTTATTATAACTTAATATTCTATACATCTCCATGTGCAGGTTTTTGTGTTGGCATGTTTTTCAAATTAATTTGGTAGGATCTAAAGTCATGAGTGCTATATTTTATGTTAAGACTATGTTTAGCTTTGTAGAAACTGCCAAATTGTCTTGCAAGGTGTTTTTACCGTCTTGCATTTTTCACCAGCCATGAATAAAAGTTTCTGTTTCTTCAAATCCTCACCAATGACTGGGTAAGAATTGCAAAGAATTTTCATATCTTCTTTGTACATCAGACCCCAGGACCATACAAAATAACAATGTTTCATTCCAGAGTAGAACTGGGGATTCAAGGTAAGTGTGAAATTTAAGATTGAAGATTTTAATTGCAGGTATTGCTCAGTCACTGTTAAGAATGTAAAGCAACAGGAAATTTTAAGCATGGCTAGTGAGAATGCAAAATGGTAAAGCCACTTTGGAAGACAATTTGACAGTTTCTACAAAGCTAAACATATGTTACTATATGATTCAGCATATGTGATCTTAGATCCTTACATATGTGTGTGTGTATACACACAAACACACTGAGACATGCAAAGAGAAGTTTTGAAATATTTTGAGAAGTATTTAGAATTTTGAATATAGCCTATATATATGTATATATGTGTATGTATCTATCTGTGTATAAATATAGATACATATTTCTAGAAACAGGTATCTATCCAGAAGCAGATTATTCTGTTCTGTTGTTTTTCATATAAAAATGATTGAGTATTATTTTTCATTATGACATATAGCTATTTTGTTTAAAAAATACCTGCGTCTTTAAGATTGGTTTGTCGTAACCTCCAACAATTTTTTCTGACCTATGCTGTACAATATCAGAGATATATTTCATATCTGTCAAAGACCTTATAAACCTAATAGCATTTCAACTTTCACAATATTTAAAATTTTTCTCATAATATTTATTCAGTATTCTTTATGTGCATGTCTATATATGATTTTATATATAATTCTATAACATATATTATATTATAGAATAAATATATAAATTATATATATTCCATATATTCTATTCTAGTATAGAATATAAATAGAATATAATATATAATAAATATAATATATAGACTATATATATATAGAAGGTATAGAATATATATTCTCTCTATATATTCTATTATGTAAATTCTATAATATAAAATATTATAAGACTTAGATTTATAAGGTTTAACTGCATGGCATTTTGGGTATTATTTTGCATAATAATATATATTTATAATAACATAGGGAAATCAAATAGTTAAAGGAAATTCTAAAGTTGTAAACTTAGTGTTTAGTCAGTTGCCAGAAGTCCTTAAGACAATTAAGCGATGTAGAAATCATTGTGCATTACCTTCTTCTTCAAACAGGACAGATCCCTAGTTTGAGCCACCTCTGAATTAAGGTGTGATTAAATCTGGGAATGAGTGTGTGTATGTGAGAGAGTGTGTATGTGTATAGGTTGTGTATATATATACGCAAACACATAGTTTGTGTACATATATATGAACATATATGTACATATATATGTACATATATGTACATATATATGTACATATATATGTAATATATATGTTTGTGTACATATATGTAACTATTTCTTATAAAATGCTATTGAAAATGAGCAATAATTGATTTGAGCAATGGTTTTTTATAATTTAATGTAGCCTTACATAATCTCTATGCTAAGTTTGATATTTCACAGTCAAAATCAAATGTACAAAATTAAAGAACAAAACAAATAGCAATTACATAAGAAATGACTTAGCAGCTGTCAGCTTATGCAAGAAATGGCAGTGCACCAATTCCCTTGGCATCCATGAAGCTGTTACTATGGCTGTTGTTGCCTCTGTCTTTGCTGAGGTTAACAGCAATCACAAGACACTTTTTTGGTTCATTTACTCAGGCTGTTGATTAACACAGATTCAATGCCAGGACAGTGTTACAATCAACTGAACTGCCATCTAGACTTAACATTATCAAGGATGCACTTCTGCTAGTATTCGTTTCAAAGTGTCATTTAGAAAACTATATACTACTTCAAGGTAATTAATTATAAGTATGTGTGTGTGTGTGTGCGTGTGTTTGTGTGTGTGTGTTTACACATGGTTTTCATAGCAGTAGACAGTGCTACATTTAGTGTTAAGTCTCAAAGATTGGACTACCTGTCATCAAAGCCATATGCTCATTTGTGTCATTATTCTAGGAATGCGTTAGGAAATATTGCATAAACACTGCATACATTTACATAAAATTGTCAGTTTTAAAACCCTATTCATATCCATTATTTTGCTTGATAATTACTGCAATCCAATCCAGTGAAAACAGCAAGGTAGACACTATTATAACAAATTTAAAGGTGAGAAATTGAGACTCTAGAGGTTAAGTGATTGTCCAGTGTGATGACTGGATTAGGCAGAAGTTGCCAAATATGCATGTCCGTGGTAGGTCTTTTTATTCCTATTGTTTTTCTCCATAGAACCAGGCAAACATTATCTTCCAGGCTTGTGAAGCCATATTCCTTATAACATACCAAGAGAGATATTGAAACATTTTATTTTCACCATGATTATTGCATTTTGGATAGGTAGCACTAAGATTAAAATTCAGGAAATTATAATAATCTTTAGGTCATATACTGGTTTCCCAGGGATATAAACTGCACCTCACATTTGAGCACTATTAATTACTTTGCCTAAAATAAATATCATAGCTATTTAATGGATTCTTTTCAGAGAATAAAACATATTTTTAATAGTTCATTTTGATCTCCATAACTGGTTTCATGGCTTTTTTGGTAGTTCTTTATCTCTCAGACATCATTTTTTTAATTAAACTTCTTTCTAAATGTTGCCGCTATCATGTTTCATCAAAAACCTCAGAGGACAGATGAAATTACACCTCAGAATTTGAGATGTCCTGAGTAGTCAAAGAATAGTGATCATTGATGATAAAAACATGAATAACTCATGAACTATAAGTTCATTAAAATGAAATTCATTAAAAAATTATTGCACATGAGCACATAAAGACGCATCCATAGTTATTCATCACAGGCTTATCATTACAGCACAAAACAGGAAACTGAAATGTCATTCTTGAAGAAAGAAATAAACACATACCTGTGCTTATCAACATTTGCAATCCTGAAATCATAGTATTGAATACATACAGCATGCCTGATAGTCTCACACACAGAAGACAATTATGGAACTGACAATTTCAAAACTAATGTTTGAATGGAACATAACTTAGTATTAACGTATAAAACCAAATACACTAATTTCATGACAGTAATTGCCTCTGGGGTGGAAGTAAGAGAGGAGAAAACACTGGAGACTTCAATTTTCATCTGCCTTTGTGTCTTGAATAAACGTTTAAGGACATAATCATGGTCATTATTGTGTTCTTCAATTCTGGGTGCTTGATACGTGAGCATTTATTTTGTTTAGTCATATAGTTTTTTTAAAGAAACATTTAGATCACATTTCTAGGAAATTTTCTTCCTACATTCTTCCTAATCATGTATTATGATAAATTCAAATTTTCTCAATTTTTTAATGTAGGATTTTGTCTAGAAATTTATTTATAAAAAAATTTATTTATAAAATGAATATAAATTTTTCATAAAAATTAGTGAATCACTGTGATCTTCAGAGAAATCATGTTCCTTAGTGTTATCTTATTTAATCCTGCATCAGGATGGCATCTTTAGAGGACTTCAGAATTGTTTAGGCAATGTGATATAAAACTAAGCTCACTGAAAGACTACTATAACTTAAGTGATGCATATTACATCAATCCTTTGTATTACTGAGTGTATTGGTAAAGTTTTTTTTGGATTAAATCCGCATTCCACAAATTTTATTTACATAAAGAAACAGAATTACCATTCATTTTTATGGAAGTATTTAAAAGTATATTAAAATATTTTAAGATACACATATGATTTGCCTATAAAATAATAAAATCAATTGAACTTGTAAAATCGTTCATATATTTGTCATACTTAAGCAACCAATTAGTTTATTTGTCAAATAACTTGTTTTAGAGAGATGACTTTTAGTATTAAAGCATTAAATGTGCCAACAAATTATTCTTATTCAAATATCTAGTAATACAATGTCTGAATTTACCAAATCCTACATGTATAAAGGCTGCTTGAATCAGGTAGCATTGTGAACTTGTGTCAAGCCAGTGGTGAACTACAGAGCCTGATGTGGCTGGACTATAACAGTGAAAGGTATTTGATCTGTGAGATTACAAAAGGACTTTCAAGACCAGAGAGAGAGCAGAAAAGAAATAGGTACTCCTGTTATGGAAGAAGAAACTGTACCCGTCAGGGATTTAGCACAAAGAGTGGGTGCTGAGTAGGGTGCAGAGGTCAACACAGGGCAGGCAGTATCTACTCTCATTGCTCACCATGTGTGAGTTCAGGCAACATAAAAAACATTGGTAAGGGGATTACTAGAATGAAAGCAAAAATATATTTTTACTGGTCATTTGGGTTTATATTGTTTGAAATAGTGTAATGGTAGGATTTTTCAAGTTTTATAAGAAAAATATGACCATTACTATATCATATTATCTTCATAAAAGTTATGACATATTTAAAATCAGATAATTAGGGTAAAACATTATAATACACAAATTGGGTGTTTGAATTAACAATGTAAAGCAAACCTTTGAGTATACGGATAGTACTAGTGAACAGGATGAGTCAAAGATTAAAATCTGCATTTGTATACACGTCTTTTACCTTATTGGCACAGATGAATCCAGCAATAAGAACATCTGCACTTGGAACAACTTAGGCTTCAGATTCAGATATCAGCAAATGAAAGAATAAAAATATGAATTATAAGTACTCTACTTAAATATTCCTCCATCTGGAAAGAATCCAATGCCATAAAAATAAGATTATTTCTTCTTTGCTGATAAGATTCATCTTTGGTTCTGCTTACACATATGCAAAATAAAGTGAAAATTTGAAGTAATTATTCGCTAATTTATGACACCAAATATTTTTGCTTAAACAGAATGAATATGAGGATAGCTGGACCAATTTTCCATTTCACTGTCATTGTTTTTAGATGATACAGAAACACATTACTATGGAGAATAAATTGGCAATCTCAGGCTGATTTTAAATACATATTTTGGAGACTTTTTATCCTTTTTTTGAAATTCAAGTATTAGTTTGTAAAATATCTAGGGAATTTATTTGCTCTTTGGGTTTTTAGACATTCTGTTTTATTTTATGTAATAGAGAGATCATCAAAGAACCTGAAGTAGGTGTTATAACTTTATTTCTGTTATATTAAAAAAATCAAACAATATATTTAGCTTGAGAAACCAATTGCAAAACTGTCTAGGAGGAATTAGCTTCCATTAACATGAAATAGTTTATGAAAGAATTTCATAAACTATTTATAGAGTAACTTATCAATTCATGGAACTGATGTGATAAAATTAAAAATCTAGGCTGTAGCTCACTACAGTGAATGTAAAGAAAAAGCCATATTTAAAAAGAAAGTAGGATTCAAAAATGTAACAAGTGCATTAAACATGGATCTTCCACCTTCATGCTTAAACTATTTAATTTAGTTTAATCAAACATTCTATTTCTATTCTTCTTTATTCTGGTTCTAAAAGTAGTATATTTTTAATAAAGTAAGTTTGTAGTTAGATTTCGTAAGTGCTTGTAGCACTTTCACTTAATGTAAAGCAGCCTAACAGCAGCATATGTGGTCACAGCTAAGCATGGGATAGTTCCAGCCTACTGCTACTTTACAGTTGCAGTGCATTCTGCAATTTCAGCATCGTTGCTAAGGAAAGTTATATTGATGCACAAGGCACATTCTGAAAATCTGGTTTTTGTTGATTTTTAAAGAATTTATCCGAAATATTGAGCACTTTGCAACCAATTTTTAATGCTATGATGCCAAATTTTAATCTACTGTTATTTTAAAGGAGACTTAAAAAGTTAGGTCAATCAAACATTTGCAACTTGTTTGGATCTTGATATAGAAGAAAAAAACATGTCTTAAAAAATTGCTGAAAGTTAGAATGTTGATGTGATATTATATGTGATTAAGGCCTTGTTATTAATATTGTTAGTTTTGATAATGTTACTGTAGGGAAGAGAGAGAGGTTGAGAGACAGATCTGATCCATTAGAGATACACATTTACACACCCCAAATCATTGTGGATAAAAAGCTGACATTTGTGGTTTGCTTTAGAACATTCTAGTGAAGGGAATAAAGTGTGCAGGTGTAGAGTTGAAAGAAAATGCCCAAATTTTGATAATAATTGCACAAGGTAAAGGGTACACAAGAGGAGGTGAGTGTAGGTATGTGTTACTATTGCCTCTACTTTATGGACCAGAAATTGTTCTAAATGCTTTTCATATTTAAATTATAATTCTTACAGCAAGGCCAGACACAGTGGCTCATGCTTGTAATTCCAGCACTTTGAGAGGCTAAGGTGGGAGGATCGTTGGATCCCAGAGTTTTAAACCAACCCCAGGCAACAAAATGAGTTTATGCCTCTATAAAAGAGAAAAATAAACTAGCTGGGTATAGTGGCACAGACCTGTATCCCAGCTTTGGGAGGCTGAGGCAGGAGGATCTCTTGAGTCCAGGGGTTTGAGGCTACAGTGAGATGATCCATTCTGTCCCAAAAATAATAATTAATAATAACAAAATAATAATAATGCTCACAGCAACCCTATGAGTACTATTATTTTCTCCACTTTACAGATTCAGAATGTGAGGCCCAGAGAAATTAAATAGTTTCTCACATATATCTCTGCAGATTTTATCAAATAGATTAAAGCCACAGACAGGAACTAGGTTCTTCTAAAAGCATCAGACTGGAAATACGTTTATCTAAAGGTTTCACTTCCTGAAAAGCATGTTTAATGATCCTACTCTTTAAGGGAAGAGATCCAGAGAGACATGGGTGCTGCCAATTTCTTCTTTCTTTTCGTTTTGTTCTTAAAATTACTCTATCGTCTTTTTATTACCAGAAAACTAGGCTTAGAAGATTTTATTTTATTAGGAGCATGCTTGAAGTCTTAAAGGTAAAACAAGAATGTTTTTGAGGAAAATCAGAATTATCAACCAGAAAGACGACAGTGAGGGAGGGATAAAGTCACATATAAGGGTTAGAGGCCCTTTCCTTCTTTACCCTTGTAGTACTATGACTGTGCTTGTCAGTAAAATCGTATTAAAGAAGTTTGTATCCACCTATTTTTTCATGGAAAACTGAGATAAGACAATAAATATTCAACATGTGCATTGAAAAAGTTCATTTAATGGTCATATGAGCATAGGGCTGAATTACTTATACTTTACATACTTAATATGTAATACACTATGAGACTTCAATTTTATAGGAAAAGAGGAATTTTTGTTAGTAAATTGTTTTCATTTATAATAAATGAATAATCTTTGTACTCTCAGTATTTTTTCATGATTTTTATGGCAAACAAAAGATATAGCATCTTGGCCTACTATGTATCTGCAGCAGTGTTACATAAACTCTGTGATTATAATTTTCATTATCCATTAAATTTAAAGAATTATAATCTCTTTGTCTAATTCTCAAAATTGCACTGATAATATTGACATGAAAGTGTTCTGAGGGTTATTCTTTCAGTAGCTAAAACTGTTATGCTCCTTAAGTAAATAGTTACTGTTTTTATAATTTATCACTAGTTGTAATTCACTGTACAGTGAGTTGTCACGGCTGTAAATATAGCACAAACCAGACTCCTCCTTGTAATTTTCTGGCAAGACATTTTGTGAAACCTCTTCTTCACTTTAGTTGGAAGCTGTGTATCTTATTACCCCCCCCGCATCCCATGCACCCCATGCGGCATGTGCATGACACAGAGAAAAATATGTATCCCATGTATAATAAGAAAATGTCTTTGATATTTACATAGGGACATTGAGGGAGAAGATTCTATTTTCCATGTGCAAAAAAAAATGTGTCAGAATAAAACCAAGGAAGAATGTGTAGCACCAAAACATGGTCAGTTTCTAGCACCACAGTCTGAGACAAAAAGTACAATTGTACCTAATAGCAGTTTTATTCCTTAACTGAGAGGCTCAATACATTTTCTGGTTAGTTGGAATTGGGCTTCACAGTTTTTATTTTTAAAAAATAATTCTAATAACCTCTTCCACCTTGAATCATGCAAACACCAAGTCTGAATGTGCTTGACCAGATCATTTATTAATGTTGCCAACTGCTAGAAGGAAAAATTAAAAATAAGTGCATTACTCCCAAGAATACTATGCAGCCATTAAAAAGAAAAAAAAAAAAATCATGTTCTTTGCAGCAACATGAATGCAGCTAGAGGCCATGATCCTAAGCAAATTAATGAAGGGACAGCAAACAAAATACCATATGTTCTTGGTTATAAGCAGGAACTAAACCTTAGGCACACAAACATAGAAACAATAGACAACGAGGACTTCCTGAGGTGGGAGTGCAGGAGGAGGGCATGCGTTGAGAAACTACCTATAGGATACTATGCTCACTACTTGGGTGATGAGATCATTTTTACGCCAAACCTCAGTGACACACAATTTACCCATGTAACAAACCTGTATACGTAACCCCTGAACCTAACATAAAAATAAAAATAAAACATAAGCATTACTAAAATAATTTTTGCTATTAAAAATTTTTAAGTATTAGATCTGCTTATACAGTGTTTCATGTAATTTTATATTAATATTCCTTGAAAATGTGGGTGATTCACTGCAACTAGTTTATTTATAAACACAATATGCACTATGACTAATGTAGAGAGTGAAGGGTGTTTCTTATGACAGAGGAAGGATGCTCAAATATATGATATTCTTATCTGTAAATGAGTACATAAACAAGACTTGCAGAAAGCATCATGAAAAAGAAAAATATACTATTCACTTGCTGACTTCTTCCTGTATAAAAGGTTATTTGATAAAGCCTTCTACTTTTACCCGTAAAGCCAAGTATAAGCAAACACCTCAATGAAAAGTATATTGAGAAAGGATTCTGGATGGTTAGGTTTAAGACAAAAACACACACATGCACATGCACACACACACAAATATCTGACGTGATTGAAAACACTTTGATGTCAGGTTCTAAAATCATTAGCATTCTCTTCAACATTCTTAGATTATGTAAGCACAAATTGTTTTCACCTTTAAAAAATTACACCTAATTCTTTAAAACAACTCTTCAACAGCTTATACAAATTATGGAATATATTATTTCATCTACTGAATTTTTGAGCAGTCAAGAGTTCTACTGTAAATTAATGAAATGCGCAACAACTATGTGTCAATCTGAGTATACAAAGTCTAAAACCCTGGTCCTCACTTTCAAGATGCTCATATCAATGATAATAAACTAGTAATATTTAATGATAGACTTGAAAGCCTAGACAAGGGGAAGGAGCTGAGTGTTATTAAATGTTGAAGTAAACAAATGTAATGATACTTTTAAATAAAACAGAGTTGAGAGGTTGATTTCTTTGTAAACGTGTTTCTGTTGTGTTCTCACCCTTCAAACACTGCTACTGTTTAAGTTTTGTAACCCTATGATCCTGTAAGCTAATATTGTAATATGCTGGTTTGTTTTCACTTTGAAAAACAAAAATAGCCTACTAAATTTTTAAAAACCTATTGTCCTTGGCTATTCTTATGCTAAAAGTTTAACATAACTGAAAAGAAAAATAGACAATTATTTCTCACTAGATCGTCAAGGTGTCTTTTTTCTAATTAAAAACTTACATTTTGTCAAATTTCATTTCATTTTATCATTTGTTCTTAGAATATTGTTTATAATACTGTTTTTCCAAAGTTCCACAGCAAATATATTCACTATACAAGCTAGACCCTATTGTGGGAGGATGTGGTCATGAGTATGTTTAAAGTTCTATTCTCATGCATATTTCTGAATATTTTTAAACCAAAAAACATTCTAAAGTAGTTTGTTAATACCTAATATTCTATATTTTTTTGTATACTGTTTCACTTCATTACTCTTAGTAGAACTAATTCTGTCCTTTTTGCATCAGCCAACGATAATTGATTACTAAGATTTTATTTCACTGCATTAAGGGTTATCAAGGAAAGATAGTAGATGAGATATGTGAAGTGTTTTTAATAATTGGTACAATACTACACGTAAACAAATTTTTGCTCATTAGTGTCATGTTAGCTTTGTCTCTTCACAGGAAATATTCAAGATCTGTAACACTGATTTTTATTTCAGCCACTTATTTTTAGAGTAAATATTTTATCCAAGTACATCATGTGCCTAGAAAAGTACATCAATAAAAAGTAGGTTGTTTGATAAGTTTTTCACTAAATGAATTCAGTGGTGTAACTGGCAAGAGGAACAAGAAACAGAAGTTCTCCAGAAACTGCAAGCACTCTCCTTCCCTCTTCTCGATACTCCTCTCCCCAGTCCTTGCCTGTATTCTGATTCGTAGCCCCATAATTAGTTTTTGAATATTATGCAAATGATATTGTCCAATATATATGTACTTTTTGAATTGATTTGTCTCATTTAACATTATGCAGGTGAGAGTCATCCATATGGTTGTATGTAACTGTAGTTTATCCATTTTCATTGTGGCAAAGTATTATTTTGTTGTATAATTATAATACAATTTATGTATCTATGTATTTTTGATAACATTTGTATTGGTTTCTTTTTGGACAAGTATAAGTAATGTCACTTTTAATATCCCTGTATATAACATTTTGAGAACATATGTACATATTTACATGAGAACATAACTGGGAGTAAAATTATTGAGTTATAGTACATTTATACACTCCTTTTAACATATTCTGCCTATCAGTTTTACATTTCTATCAGCTACATATGAGAATTTAAGTTGCTCCATATCCTTGCCAATCCTTATTTCCCTCATTTTCATTTTAGCAATCCTAACAGCTGTGTAATAGTAGAATATTATAGGTTTCTCTCTCTCAGCTTTATTGAGGTATAATTCCAAATAAAAATTGTATCTCATACTGGCCAACATGGTAAAACACCGTCTATACTAAAAATACAAAAAATTAACTGGGCGTGGTAGTGCGTGCCTGTAGTCCCAGCTACTCAGGAGGCTGAGGCAGGAGAATCGCTTGAACCCAGGAGGCGGAGGTTGCAGTGAACCGAGATCACACCACTGCACTCCAGCCTGGCAACAAAGCAAGACTCCGTCTCAAAAAAAAATTATATTTATTTAAGGTGTACAACATGATGTTTTGGTATATGTATGCATTGCTAAATGATTACCACAATCAGGCTAATTAAAATATCCACCATCTTACATTGGTATGAATTTTGGGGGAAAGATAAAAACATTTAATACCTACTCTTGCAAATTTCAAGTATACATTACAGTATTATTCACTATAGTCACCTTGCTGTACATTAGATTTGTAAGATATTATAGTTTTAATTTGTATTTTTATGACTAATAAAATAATCACATTTTATGTGTTCATTGGCCATTTGGATATTACATTTTATAAAAGGCCTATCCAATTCATTTTCTCATATATCTATGGGATTGCCTGGCTTTCTGTATTGATTTGTAAGATTGCAAATGTGTAATTAGGAGTCACCTTTGAAATTTAATATGAACTCTGTTAGGCTTATGAAGACTAAATATTGTTTTAATTCAAATGATGATTTCAGTGGATTGCTAGCATTTGTTTGGAGTTCTGTACATTTTCTGATTTTGCTTTAAGCAAGTGTGGGCCCAAGAGACATTTTTTTTTTGTTTTTAGTTTTGAGTTTCATGATTTAACTAAGAAAAAATATAAAACAGCTTTCTTCATGCCTTCTTTTCTTTGTGTCAAGGCCCAGTTTTGTCTTAGTTTACAAGCCTGGATAAAGGGATGATCAAGGAGTGGGTACTTCCTTTCCAGTCCAATAAAGATTCTTAACCTATTTTATTGCACTTGGTAGTAGAAATGGAAGATTGAGCAGAGAAATCCTAAATATAAAGGCACCCCAAATCAAACCAAAGAGGATGAGTCTTTCATTGAAACTACACAGATTTTAACTGTTTTTCCTTTCACTGAATGTACAAATTTGTCCTAGAAATCTATATTTTGGTCAATATTATACTTTTTAATTATATTATTGAGGTATCTTGGTTGCAAATAACAGACTCCAGTTCTGGCTAATGTATCACTCTACCTCCAGCCACTCCAAGATACTGTGAAGATATATGCTAACTCATAGGCTTATAGGCAAAACTGGCCTAAGTCTCTGAAGGACAGGCATTTTGTAGCTACAGGGATCTAGAAATTAGAAGCTAATGAACAGATTATTCAGGGAGAAAATAGCTTTTGTTTTTTTTGTCGTATCCCTCAGGATTCCATTTTCTGCCAGAGAGAATTCAAGTGTTTTGTATTAGATTGAATGCTGATATTTGGCCAGAGGAGAAAAGGGTACCTTGACTAAACACATTTTCATGCAAATGTTATTAGGCAGTTTCCACCAGCCAAGATGTGTTGTTGATACCAGAAAAAGGTTTGAGGGAGTAGCATGCAATGCCTGTAAACAAAATGACATGTAATCACTATGCTGTTTTAAGTGGTGGTCGAAAGAACAGAAATTGACATCTTGCTAAAGGTTAATATTTTATACTAATTCCTTAGTCAAACTGAATTACAATAACCTATTTTAGGAAAAAGAGATTAAATAAGATAAACTGTATTATATAGTAAAGATGAGTGACTAAGGTTGGGCAAAAGAGATATTACACTTATAATCCTATGACATTTAATGCGATACCATAATCAGCAAAATTCTAGGGTATGTTCAGATAAATATTAATAAATACTTTTGATAAAATTAATCCTGGTACAAGTTCAAATATAAGATTTACATTTCAATATAAAATCAATACTAAAATATTTTCACTTAAATGCCTCTGTAAAAAAAAATTACAGTTCTCTTAATGTAACTTACATACGGTAGATAATAAAAGATTAGAAATCACTCAGCAGCATATGTGTTTCCCTCTAAGCTGTTACTAATCATTTGGACCTTAAACATTTAATGTTGCTGCCTTTTTACTATATTATAATATTTGCTATACTAGAGAGTTGGAAGTACTAGAGAGGGAGAGTTTATTTCCAGAGGGTGATAATATTTTAATGGTTATATCAGGAAACATCTTCACATCTCATCAAAGTGACAAGGTTTCCTGGTTATAAATAAATGTTTTCCCAAAATGACCAGAGCAAAAGCATAATTTAAAATACATCAAAAAAGCCTCCCCTCCCCCTACCGTAAAAAAAAAAAAAAAGGCAGGGTCATGCATCATATATACTAAAATGGGAGGGACAGGGAAGAAAAAAAGAAAATCAAAATGAGAAAAGAAGGGAGGGAAAAAAGGGATAGGACGATAAAAGAAATAAGGAGAAAAGACTCAATACAGAAGGCAGGACAGGGGCTAAGAAAAAAGAAAATGATCGGTGTCAGTACACAGTAAAGAAACCCTAGAGCTGGCCAAGTCGTGATGCTAACAGCATGACACTGAGATACCTGCAATGGGAGTCCATAAGCCACAGCAAAGCACAAAAGAACAAGATAAGAGGGCCACCAATTCAGCAAGCACGATCGGGGTGATGTACTGGGACATACAGGAAAAGGACAACAAAGAGACTGAAAATGACACGAGTTTAGCTAACTCTGGTGACTGAACTCTTGCCAAAACCTGTGGGAAATCAGACTAGCCATCTCATAAAAAAAAAAAAAGGTAGTTTTTATATAACCAACTTAGAGATACAACTGTATAAATGTGTGTTTTTAAATTGTCCGTTTTATATCTAATTTAAATGCATACTCGACTTCAGTTATCCTAATATTTGGTGATTGTTGACAAAGTTTATAGAGAACAAATACACAAACTTCACAGTGGCTCACTATTTATTGGCAACTCCAAAATACCTTTTGTATTATAATCCAGATTTGTTATATTAGTTAACAAAGTGATAAATAAGTTCAAGTCCAAAGGATGTAATTTCATAAAATTAATGGTTAAATTTATGAATATTTATTTGAATATTCAATTATGCTTATTGCTCTTTCCTAAAACTTGTGAAAAAAAGTGGTTATATAAATGATAAGAAGGAGACATCATGTGGACAATAGAATTAAGGATTATAAAAAAGGAAATCATTAAGTATGCTGTATCAGAGAAATTCTAGGCTTGGTAGTATGTGTTGTTCTTGGATGATGTGTTCCATTGTTGGTAAAAATCTAAAAGCTTTTCAACATATAGAATGATGAAAATAATTGTTAAAAATCTTGTTTATAATTTAAGAAGTACATGTAGTTGTTGCTGTTGTTTCAGTCCTCTGGAAAGAGAACTACATTGTCTAATATATACCCCTTGTTCTAATTATTGCCTTTTAATATTGGTATGAGATCTGAGACTTTTAACACCATATTTATATGCAATCAATTACATAAAATTAAGAATCAATTTTTATTTATTCTCAACTTTTTCCATTTTACTAAATTCTCATTTTAAAATTTTAAACAGATATGAGTTACGTTAATTTCTAGAAATTCTTATCAATTGTCTCGTCATTGAACTGATAACCAGATTGTTCTCTAGATCAAGCTGACTATGTATTTTCCTATAGATCTGGTTATAGGACAACTGTACATAGGCAGATAGCTTTAGGGTTTAGAGTAGAATATCTCATCTTTAATAACACTAAACTTCATAAGTATTTGCTTTGATTGCTGGCTCTGTTTTAATATTTTGGTTGCATATCACCAAATAAAAATTGCTTTTGAGCAAGATGCTTAGAAGTATGATACTAATTTGTGTTCACTTTGAAAACAAACAAAAACAAATACGATACAAAACAGAAGTAGAGATTCATTTTTAAGAGCATCCAATTTTAAGCATCCAATTTTAAGAGCATCCAATTTTAAGCATCCAATTTAGTCTCTTCTAATTTCACATACACACAAATATCTGCAATTGTGAAAAAAGGTACTACCATAGAACAGAGAATAAAGATATCCAATAAACATAATGTGGAAAAAATATATTAGTTTATGAACTATGGAGTTGGGTTAAGAAAATATGTTAGTGAAATCATTACTAGGATTAGTTTATGACTGTCCATTATTCTTCCAAAAATTCGGAAAGAAATGTGTTATATTGTCTAAAGTTTTTCCACTTCCCTAGATAAATAAGTTTGTTACTAATCAGAAAATTGGACATTTATAATTCTGCTGTACATAGACAGTTGTATAGGGTAACAAGAGCAGTGTTTCCTAAAATCAAACCATGTAAGTGTATATATATATGAAAGTTAGAAGAGACTACAGGAAAAAGAAGAGAGAGCTAAAGACAGTCAGCAATGTGCATTGGGTTTTAATATACTTCTGCTACTCTCTCTCTCATTTCAGAGTATTAAGAAATAGGAAGCACAACTGTATACCAGCAGACAACTTTAGAGTTTAGAGTAGAATATCTCATCTTTAATAACACTAAACCTATAAGTATTTGTTTTTGTTGCTATCTCTGTTTTAAAGTAGAAATATTTCCCACCTTGAGACAACAAAGATAACCTAGAAAAATATCAGTAGAAATGAGATCACGATGGAAATCATGTCAATCACTTTGCTCTATAGCTGGAAACCTACAAAAGGTGAAGCCCACTGTCACTGGTAAACAGTAAGTGAGTCAAAGACTACTCATTCGGTCCATCTGTTGAAAATCCTAATTTAAGATAGACCTCAACCTTTTTAAGACTAAAGTAAAGATGAAAAATGACCCCTGAGGCAAATATTATAATATAGGTTTTAAGATTATCATGTCAAAAAGTCAAAAAGAGCGTATCAGCAAAAAATGTTCATGGGATTTAGAATAAACTTTCACAAAACTGTTCAGCATCCTCAAGTTAATTTCCCTGCAGGAACATCATATTAAAAACTACCCATATGAGAAATCACCTTCACAAGAATTAAAAAATCAGATGAGAGATCACAGTAGGTAGTTTCAGTATAACAAGAAAAGACACACTGAAGAGAGTAGGAAGGGCAGTTTCACATTGCCTACACCACACTGCTCCAACCCCTGGCAGGGCAATGGGGAGAGAAAACCTGTGTGCTTGTGGGAGGGGAAGGAAGTGAGTGTAGGACTTTACATTGTAACTCAGTGCTGGCTCCATCGTAATGGAACACAGCACTGGGTAGAATTCTGTGGTCCTTGATTTCAGGCTGGTGCCCATGAAGGAAACACTTAAATCTGGTCAAAGCTAGAGGGGAATCTCCCTCTTCTGCCGGAGGAAATTGAGTACCTGCCTACTTCACTACCAACTGAATAAAGTGGCTTCCAGTTCCAAATAATTTTTTAATTTTTTTTATTTCAATAGGTTTTTCGGGAACAGGTAGTATTTGGTTAAATGATTAAGTTCTTTAGTAATAATTTCTGAGACTTTGGTGCAAATAAATTTTAGTGGCAGACATCCTGTAGTGACTGACCATGGTTCTTGGTCAAATCTCAGTGTTGCTCTGGTCTAGGAGGTTGTGAGCTCAGGGTGTAATTCAGTGTAACACCAGGTTCACTGGCCACAGGAGTACCTGCATCACCCCTCCTCCATCTCCATGCAGTGCATCATGGAGACAGATGCCATTTGGGGGAAGACGAGAGACATCCACAGGAGACTTTACCTTAAAACCTAGTACCAGCACCACAATAGTAAGACAGCCTTGGAAAGAGCCCCAAAACCCTTAATTTCAGGGTCTTGCCCCTGAAGAGGGCTTTTAAACCTATCCTGGGCCAGAAGGGAATGCACTACTGAGTGGATTCACCACTAGCTGACTACCGTGGCCTCAGGAATTGAATAAATAGTGGTCACAGTCTTTGGACTATCCCTGTGACTTTCTTGGTCTGGGAGGCCATGGGCTTGTGGTGTGGTGTCAGCAGTGGTCACAGGAATGCCCATATCATTCCTCCCTCAACTCCAGGCATCTCGGAACATCATGAGACTCCATTTGCTTAGAGAACAAAGAGGCAAGTGAGCAAGGGACTTTACTTGGGATCCCAGGAAATTCTCCCTAATCTTCACCAAGCCCATCAGGGCTGAGTATGTAGGAATCTGCACTTAGCATGCCCTTTTGTGTAGAAATCGTTGCAGCAACAACAAGCTTAGGAAACTCAACAATTAGTCCCCTTTGAACTCTTGGAAAGTCCTTTGGAAAAGGACAAATACAAATAAGGTAAGATGTGAAGACTAGATTAATATCTAATTCTTCAATGCCCAGACATTAATAAACATTTGCAAATATTAATAAAATTCTGGAAAATATAACCTCACCAAATGAACTAAATAAGACACCATAATCAGCCCTGTAGGGATGAAGATATGTAACCTTTCTGACAGGGAATTAAAATTCGTTGTTTTGAGAAAGTTCAATGAACTTCAGGAAAACATACAAACACACACACATAAACAATTTGTTAATTTATTATAAAAATTTAACAAATAGATTGAAATAGTTTTAAAATGTCAAATGGAAATCCTGTAGCTAAAAAATACAATTGACAAAGTGAAAATCGAACCAACATGTCACAACAGCAGAATTGATCAAACAGAAAAAAATAATTGGTAAGCTCAAAGACAGGCTATTTAAAATACAAAGTCAAGGCCGCAGCCGCGGAGCCGCAATGCCTAAAGGAGGGAGAAAGGGAGCCCACATAGGCCAGGCGAGGCAGTATACAAGCCCTGAGGAGATTGAAGCGCAGCTGCAGGCTGAGAAGCAGAAGGCCAGGGAAGAAGAGGAGCAAAAAGAAGGTGGAGATGGGGCTGCAGGTGACCCCAAAAAGGAGAAGAAATCTCTAGACTCAGATGAGAGTGAGGATGAAGAAGATAACTACCAGCAAAGGCGTCGAAGGGCTCAGAGACATCGAGAACCCCAACCGGGTGGCACAGACAACCAAAAAGGTCACATAACTGGATCTAGACGGGCCAATAGAGCTTTCGAGGAGAGAAAGAGAAGAGATTGAGAAGCAGAAGGCAAAAGAGAGTTATATGAAAATGCACTTGGCCGGGAAGGCAGAGCAAGCCAAGGCCGACCTGGCCCAGCAGGCCATCATCTGGAAACAGCAAGACGAGGCTGCCTGGAAGAAGGAAGAGGAAAGGAAAGCAAAAGACTATGCCACATTGTCAGGAAAATGAATGCAGTCGCTCTCCCTGAATAACCGCAACCCGTGGGAGGAGATGCCGGGGACCTGGGCCGCGCTGCCAGGACCTCTGCTGTGTCTCGCCCACCCTGTGCCATAGCGCCGCTGCAACAGCCCCTCACGGCCAGAAGCCCCCCATGGCCTGGGGCCTCCTCTTCATCTTGGCACATAAATTGTTCGGGGGATGTGGTGGGGCGCTGGGGCAGGAGCAGCTGCTATCTTTGACACAGAAAGATGCAGGACAGCATTTCATATGTAACCATTTGAATGTTTTCGCTGTTTTTAGAATTCAGAGCCCTTGCTGGGGGGTGCCTGGGAGATGGGGTAAGAAGAGCTTTCATTTGTCTGATAGATAGCACTTTACGGGGTGGTTGTCCCAGGAGGCAGCTGCTGACGGGTTTGCTACACCCAGCACCGGACTGTGTTGCCTGGGTGCTCATTCAGAGAGAGGCTGTCATCTGGGAGCCCGTGCCCCTGGGTCCTCAAGGGTCATGGCTTGTTCCTGGTCAGTAATATCTGATCGAAGCCTCGCCTGTCTGCCCTTCTCTGACTGGTTCCTACCCACCTGGCCGGGGCCAGTGCCCATTTTTAACCCTACCCATTGATCATTTCAAGAAATCTCTGTTTACTGTGTGGCACCCAGGCAAAACATGTTCCACAAATTCAACTTGTGTATTTGGCAGATTAAACTTGACATTATCAAAAAAAAAATAAAAATAAAATACAAAGTCAAAAGAAATAGAAAAAGAATGATAAAAAATAGAGATTGCATATGAGATCTAGAAAATAGCCTCAAAAGTGCAAATATAACAGTGATTACCTTAAAAGAGGGTAGAGAAAAGATAGGGGTAGAAAGTTTATTCAAAAATTAACAGAGAACTTTGCAAACCTAGCAAAACGTATTAATATCCAGGTGCAAGAAGACCAACAATCACCAAACAGACTCAATCCAAATAAGAACTCTAAGGTGTCAAACTCTCAAAGGTCAATGAAAAAGAAAGGACACTAAAAGAAGCAACAGAAAAAAAAGCAAATATAAAGGAATTCAGAAACAACTGGCAGCAGACTTCTTAGTGGAAATGCTATGGGTCAGAAGGGAGAATGAAATATTTAAACTGCTGAAGAAAAATAGACTAAAAACCAAAAAATACTGTGCAACCTAGCAGAGCTAGCCTTTAAATATGAAGGATAAATTTAAAAAAACTTTCCAAAACAAAATAAAATTTTATTAAAAATTTTCACATTAAAGAAAAGCCCAAGAACTGATGACTATGCTGCTGAATTCTAACAATCATTCAAAGAAGAGCTAATATAAATTCAACTCTAACTTTTCAAGAAAATTGAAAAGGAGGGAATCTTTTCAACTCATTTTATGAGGCCAACATTTTACTGATACCAAGACCAAAGACAGAACAAAAATAGAAAACTAAACATCAATATCACTGATGAACATAGATGAAAAAATCTTCCACAAAATACTTGCACACTGAATTCAACAACACATTTAAAAGATCATTCACCATGATAAAGTGTGAAACATCCCACAGATGAGTGATCAACACACATGAAAGAAAATGTGATACATTGAATTAACAGTCAAAAAAAAATTTCAAATAATAATCTCAATAGATGCTAAAAATGGATTTGAGAAAATTAAACATCCTTTTATAATTAAAAAACGCTAAAAAACTGGGTATAGAAGGAACGTATCTCAAAATAATGAAGGTAATATATGACAAGCCTATAGCTAACATTATAATGAGTGAGAAAAAAATGAGTTTTTTCTTGACGATTTAGAACAAGGCAAGGAAGCCTACTTTTATCATTTTTATTCAGTATAGTACTGAAAGTCCTAGGCAGAGCAATTAGATAAGGGAAACAAATAAAGGGCATCAAAATGAGAAAGATAGAATTCAATTGTTCCCTGTGTGCAGACACTATGATCTTATATTTAGAAAAAATGAAAGACTCCACCTAAATAATCTTAGAACTGATACATGAATTCAATAAAGTTACAAGATACAAAATTAACATGTAAAAATCAGTAGCATTTTGTAAGTCACAGCAAACAATCTGGAAAAAAAGTTAAGAAAGCAATTCTATTTACAATAGCTACAAAATATACCTAGGAATAAATGTAACCAAAGAATTAAAAGATCTTTGAATAAAAACTATAGAACATCAATAAAAGAAATTGAAGAGGACACAAAAAAGTAGAAAGCTGTTCCATGTTCATGGATTGGAAAAAATAATACTGTTAAAATGTCCATAATATCCAAAATGAGCTATATTTTCAATGTAATCCCTATCAGAATGGCAATAACATTCTTCTTAGAAGTGAAAAAAATCATATATTTTGTATAAAACCATGAAATACTTGAAAGGTCAAAGCAATCCTGAACAAAAATAACAAAGCTGGAGGTATTATACTACCAGATTTCAAAATATACTACAAAGCTATACTAATCAAAACAGAAAGGCACTGGTATAAAAACAGGCACAAAGACCAATGAAACAGAATAGATAACTCAGAAATGAATCCATTCATTTGCAGCCAACTCATTTTTACAAAAGGCACCAAGAACATACTATAGGGAAAGGAAAATCTGTCCAATAAATGGTTCTGGGAAAACTGAATATCCATGTACAGAAGAATGAAACTGGACTACTATTTCTCACTGTATTAGTCCATTTTTATGCTGCTATAAGGAACTATCAGAAACTGGGTAATTTATGAAGAAAAAAATGTTTAATTGACTCACAGTTCTGCAGGCTTAACAGGATATATGACTGGGAGTCCACAGGAAACTTACAATCATGGCAGAAAGCAAAGGGGAAGGAATACCTTCTTCACATGGTGGCAGGAGAGAGAGAGAGAGCAGAAAAGGAAGTGCCACACATTTTCAAACACCCAGATCTCATGAAAACTCACTCACTTTCATGAGAACAGCAAGGGGGAATTCTGCCCCCATGATTCAGTCACCTCTCAATAGGCCCCCTCTCCAAAATATGGGGGTTACAATTTGAGATAAAATTTGGGTGGGGACACAGAGCCAAACTATATCAATCCATCTCTGGTCCCTCCCAAATCTTATGTCTTTCTTACATTTTAAAATACAATCATGCCTTCCCAACAGTTCCCCAAAGTCTTAACTCATTTCAGCATTAACAGAAAATTCTACAGTCCAAAATCTCATCTGAAACAACATAAGTCCTTTCTGCCTATGAGCCTGTAAAATAAAAAAACAAACTAGTTACTTCCAAGATCCAAGGGAAATACAAATATTGAGTAATTTTTCCCATTCCAAAAGGGAGAAATTGGCCAAAACAAAGGGGATACAGACCCCACGGAAGTCTGAAACCCAGCAGGAAAATTATTAAATCTTAAAGCTCCAAAATAATCTTATTTGACTCCATGTCTTACATCCTGGGCATGGTGATGCAAGGAGTAGGCTACCAAGACCTTGGGCAACTCTGCTGTTGTAGCTCTGCAGGGTACAGCCCCTGTGGCTGCTTTCATGGGCTGGCTTTGAATGCCTGCAGCTTTTCCAGACACATGATGCAGCTCCATTCTAGAGTCTAGAGGACAGTGGTACTCTCCTCACAGCTCTACTAGGCAGTGTCCCAATGAGGACTCTGTGTGGGGCCTCCAAACCCACATTTTCTCTCTGCACTGCCCTAGGTTCTCCATGAGGGCTCTGACTCTGTAGCAGACTTCTGCCTGGACATGAGGTATTTCTGTACATCCTCTGAAATCTAGATGGAGGTTCCCAAACCTTAATTCTTGCCTTGTGTGCACTCACAGGTTCAACACCACATGGAAGCCACCAAGGCTTTTGGCTTGCACCCTCTGAAGCCATGGCCTAAGCTGTACCTTTGCCCCTTTTAGCCAGAGTTGGAGCTGAAGTGGTTGGGATGCAGAGTACCGTGTCCCAAGGCTGCACAGAGCAGCAAGGCTCTGGGCCTGGCCACACAAAACCATTTTCCCTTTTAAGCCTTCAATCTTATGATGAGGTGCCCTGGAGACATTTACTCTATTGTCTTTGCTATTAGCAGTAGGCTTCTCTATACTTATGCAAATTTCTGCAGCAGGCTTGAATTTCTCTCCAGAAAATGAGTTTTCATTTCTACCACATGGTCGGGCTGCAGATTTTCCAAAATTTTATACTTTGCTTCCCCTTAAATGTAAGTCCCAATTTCAGATCATATCTTTGTGAACACATATGACTATATGCTGTTAGGAGCAGGCAGGCCACAACTTGAATGCTTTGCTGCTTAGACATTTCTTCTGCTAGATAGTCTAAATCATTTCCCTCAAGTTCATAGTTATACAGATCTCTGAGGCAGGGGCAAAATACTGCCAGTATCTTTGCTTAATCATAGACAGAGTGACATTTATTCCAGTTTCTAATAAGTTTCTCATCTCCATGTGAGAACTTCTCAGCCTGGACTTTATTATCCATATTACTATTAGCATTTTGGTCAAAACCATTCAACAAGTCTCTAGAAAGTTCCAAATTTTCCTACATCTTCCTATCTTCTTCTGAGCTCTCCAAACTGTTCCACTCTCTACCTCTTACCCAGTTCCAAAGTTGCATTCTCATTTTCAGGTATCTTTAAAGCAGTGTTCCACTCTCCTGGTACCAATTTTCTGTATTAGTCTGTTTTTACACTGGTATAAAGAACTGATACTGGGTAATTTATGAATAATATAGGTTTAATTTACTCACAGTTCCACAGTTTAAGAGGAGACATGACTGGGAGGCGTCAGGAAACTTACAATCATGATGGAAGGTGAAGGGGAAGAAAATACCTTCTTCACATGGCGGCAGGAGAGAGAGAGAGTAGAGGGGGAAAGTGCCACAAGAACAGGAAGTGAGAATTCTCCCATGATTCAATCACATCCCATTAGGCCCCTTCCCTGGAATGTGGAGATTACAATTTGAGATGAGATTTGGGTGGGGATACAGAGCCAACCCATATTACTCACTATATACAAAAATAAACTCAACCTGGATTAAAGACTTAAATGTAATGTATGAAACAAACAAAAGCAAAAATTGATAAATGGGTTACATCAAGCTAAAAAGCTGCACAGCAAAAGAAGCCATCAATAAAGTGAAGCAACAACATACACAATGGAAAAATATTTACAATCTATCCATCTGACCAGGGATTAATAACAGAATATATAAAGAACTGAAACAACTAAATAGGAAAAACAAAATACATATGAAATTCAAATAACTCGATTGCAAAATAAAATTCAAATAACTCAATTTAAAATGAGTCAAAGAGCTTAATATACATTTCTTAAAAGAAGTCACACAAATGTTCAACAGATATTTAAAATTGCTGAATATCACCAATCACGAAGTAAATGCAAATCAAAACCTAAATCAGATGTCAGCTCACCCTAGTTATAATGGCTATTATAAAAGTAAATAAACAAAAAAATAACATGCTGGTGAGGATGCAAAGAAGAATAAACTCTTAAATGTTTTTGGTGGGAATATAAATTAGTACAGCCACTAAGACAAAGAATGTGAAGCTTTCTCCAAAAACTAAAAATAAAACTACCATATGATCCAGCAATTCCACTGCTGCATATATAAATCCGAAAGAAAGGAAGTCAGTACATGAAAGAGATCTGCACTCTCTTGTTTATTGCAGCACTATTTACAATAGCCAAGATAATCAATCCACCTGTGTGCATCAACAGATGAATAGATAAAGAAAATGTGTTATATGTACAGAGTGAAATACTATTAAGTCATAAAAAAGAAAATCCTATTTTGCAGTAACATGGATGGAACTGGTGAGCATTATCAGTGAAATAAATCAGGCACAGAAAGAAAAATATTGTATGTTCTGACTCATGTGGGAACCATAACAATTGATTTTATAGACATGGTGAGTAGAATAGTTGTTACCTGAGGCTGGGAAGGGTAAGAAGGAAGCAGGTATGAAAAAAAGATGATTGATGTGTACAAAAATGCAGTTAGATAGGAGAAAAAAGTTCTAGTGTTCAATAACATAGTAGAGCAACTATAGCTAACAAAAATGTATTGTATGGGGTGGGACTAAGATGGCTGACTAGAAGCAGTGGCTTTCAGAGGTTCCCACCCAAAAAAATCATAATAAGCATGTGAATCTTTCACCAGTAACCAGGGTATTTGGGTTGTTAGATCAAAATTGACTAGAAGGCTGGAGTGACTCATGGAGAGAAGGAAGAACAGTGTGGTGCAATGGACCACCTGAGAGCCACCTGGGGAAGGGGAAACCCCTGCCTCTAGCCAATGGAGGTATGAGTGAGCCTACTACTCAACAGGGGAAACTGTGCTTTTTCCATGGAACTGTGCAGCTCACGGATCAAAAGATCCCACTTGTGAATCCATGCCACTGGGGCCTGGTGTCCCAACCCCAAAATGCACAAATTCTTACAGCCTTTCAGCTGGAATCTGCCTAAGCCTACTGAACTCCCGGGGGAAGGGGTGACCAGCAACTGCTATGGCTGCCTGCTGTCTAAGCTATTTGAGCTCCTTGAGGGAGGGGCAGCAATCCCATTACTGGGTATATATCCAAAGGGATATAAATCATTCTATTATAAAGAAACATGCACATGTATGTTTATTGCAGCACTATTTACAATAGCAAAGACATGGAACCAACCGAAATGCCCTCAGTGATTGACTGGATAAATAAGGTGTGACATATATCCACCATGGAATCTATGCAGCCATAAAAATGAATGAGATCATGTCCTTTGAAGGGACACGCGTGAAGCTGGAAGCCATCATTCTCAGCAATCTAACATAGGAACAGAAAACTAGACACCTCATGTTCTCACTCATAAGTGGGATCTGAACATTGAGAACACATGGACACAGAGAGGGAAACAACACACACCAGGGCCTGTTGGAGGGTGGCAGGTGAGGGAAGGGAACTTAGAGGATGCGTCAATAGGTGCAGAATACCATCATGGCGCATGTATATGTATGTAACAAACCTGCACATTCTGCCCATGTATCCCATTTTTTTTTTACAAGAAATAAAGAAAAAATATTATTGTATATTTCAAAATGGCTGGAAGGAAAGACTTGAGATACTCCCAACACAAATAAATGATAAGTGTTTGAGGTGACAAATATCCCAATTACCCTGGCTTGGTCATTATACATTCTAGCATGTATCAAAATATTACATGTACCCCATAAATATGTACAACTACTATGTATCAAAAAAACTAAACTGATCTTCAACATACATTATGATTGCTTCTTTGTAAGTCAAGAAACAAATGCAAAACTGATAAATTAATTTGACCATGGTAGTACATGTATTAAATGGTGAAATCAACAACGTGATGCAATTTGACTTATTAAACACTATGCTATGCTATCTTTCTTGATCAAAGTATCAAGAAAATATTAATTACTACTATTATTAGCATAACCACCCACAAAAACAGAAAGAAAACTAAAGAACGATCAAAAACATCTATTATAAAAATATAAACTAAATTTTTTTAGAAAACAGAAATTATTATTTATAAGACCAAAATATTATTTATAACACCAAAACCAATACAAATATATTTCTCTGTAGAAAAGACAAGTAAAAAAAGCAGAAAATACTGAAAGTAACGGAAATTGTGTTAAGATCATAAAAGTATAATAAATTGCTAATAATAATAATGGCAGAATTAAACAAAGAAAAACTAAGCATTAAATGGTATAAAGGGGTATAAGCCATGATTTATTCTATCTACCAATATTCAGGAGGTATGCTCAGTACAGATATTATGGCAAAGTACAAATATTGCAATCTATGTACCCTCACCAATGTAATACTTACTATGTGAGACTAACATTAGACAAATATATGCAGAAAATATTTAAATATTTTATATGTGCTATGAAAGAAAGTTTACTAATGTTATAAAAGCTATAGCATTCACTAAATGCTATGTAACTGATACTATTATAACAATATGTCTAAAACAAAAAAATGCTACAAATACTAGAGGATAATTATCTTGATTTTTATCTCTCTCCTATAAAGCAGATCTGAGGAATAATTTTTTTAAATGCATATGAAAATAAGATTTATAACTTTTCTGTGGGTTTCTGTTCTTAGAGACATTTAAGTGAAAAATAACTAAAAATACCATATACATTTTCTCTCATGGACACCTTAGTCAAGAATAACTGAAGGTCACAGACCCAAGCTCAAGCTCCAGCTACGATTGCTGTTTAGATTAAAACTTTTTCTTTGTTTTAAATTACAATCTGTTTAATCTTTCTTGCTATTCTATTTAGATACCATGCCAATTCTAAATAATCTAACTCCCATATTTTTTTTTCTGCTGGAATAAAATATAATTAAATATCAAGACCTTATATTAAGCATACAGTTGTTTGCAGTTTGAAAAAAATTTCTTCTGAATTTTAAGTATTTGGGTTTTTGAATCTCAGAAACCATAATTCTTTCTTTAGAATAACATATAATCTATTATTTCCCCAAAGTAGTCCAGACATCTTTACTATATATTTTATATGTTATTCTAAAGAAAGAATTAAGGTTTCTGAGACATATTGTTATAATAGTATCAGTTACATAACGTTCAGTGAATGCTATAGCTTTCATAACATCAGTAAACTTTCCTTCATAGCACATATAAAATATTTACATTCGTGAAGGCCTAAAACTGCTGTTGGCCTGGACCGAAATAGAGTTTCTTTCAGGAAGATTTTTTTGTTCGTTTGTTTTTTTGTTTTTGTGAGTTACCTGGGAGTAATTTTTTGTTTGTTTGTTTGCTTGCTTGCTTGCTTTTTAAGATGGAGTCTTGCTCTGTCACCAGGCTGGAGCGCAGTGGTGTGATCTCGACTCACTGCAACCTCTGCCTCCCGGGTTCAAGAGATTCTCCTGCCTGAGCCTCCCGAGTAACTGGGACTACAGGCACACACACCACAATGCCCAGCTAAATTTTTGTATTTTTGGTAGAGATGGGGTTTCACCATATTGGCCAGGATGGTCTTGATCTCTTGACCTCATGATCCGCCCACCTCAGCCTCCCAAAGTGCTGGGATTACAGCTGTGAGCAACCGCGCCTGGCCACCTGGGAGTAAATTTTAAATTAAAATTTCTGCTTAAGAATTTTTTGACCATGCTTTTAATGTTAACCTTGGAAATATCTGTTTTAACCTTATGTCCAGCAAACAATTCCAACTTCAAGACATTTAAGAATGTTTTCTGAGCCTTCCTTTATGCTTTGTTATGTTTACTCTGAGGATGTCTCAGATTCATATGTGGGTCTCCCACTAGACTACCCAAATAGAGCATTTAAAAAATTCATCTAACCCAAGATAGTTGTATAACTTATAACTGATTGAATCTTGATTTGATTAAATGTGGGAATATAAAACAGGCATCACATCTGCACAGTTGGGCTGAGATTTTGTAATGATGACCTATCTGTGAGAATGATCTTGAATCACTTCAAAATGAGGAATGGGGAATACTGAGAACCACAGATTGGAAAAGTCTATCATGCAGCCAAAATGAATTCATGTATTTATATTGAGGTTAAGTTAGATGGAATACAAGAAGGCCAAATTATGTTGGAAATTGAACACTGAAAGAAACATTAAAAGCGAAATTGAGCAGCTTGATTTCGATGGACTGTGGAGAAGCATTTATTGGGACTTAATATAAATAATCCTCAGAAAATCACTTCATACATAGTGACATAGTTTGAATCTGTGTTCCCTGCCGAAATCTCATGTTGAATTATAGGCCCTAATGTTGGAGGTGGACCTGGTGGGAGGTGATTGGATCATGGGGATGGTTTCTCATGAATAGCTTAGTACCATTCCCTTGGTACTGTCCTCAGAATAGTGAGTTCTTGTGAGATCTGGTCCTTTAAAAGTGTGTGGCACCTCCCACCCTCTCTCTTGCTCCTGCTCCTTCTCCTGCCATGTAAGATGCCTGCTCTCACTTTGTCTTCTACTATGATTGGAAGCTTCCTGAGGCCTCCTCGGAAGCAGAGGCAGCTAAGCTTCCTGTAAAGCCTGCAGAAGCATCGGCCAATTAAATCTCTTTTTCTTATAAATTAAACCTAGTCAGATATTTCTTTATAGCAATGTGAGAAAGGATTAATGCCAATGGTTTACCTAACCTATGATTACGCATTTGTAAAATCAAGTGTTAGAGAAAGGGTAACTAAGGGAAGATAAAAAGAAACAAACGAACAAAATTCAATGCCAAATCAGAGCACAGGTCTCATCCTTGAAACAGCTACAATTTCTCACTTCCTCTCTTCAGTGTAGACATCATTGCAGCCATTATGAACAGCCCTAGGGAGTATTTTTGAAAGTGTGTTGCTTCAGTGTCCTACTCTTATTCCTGTCAATGTCTTGAAGATAATCCTTTAGCCATACCATGTTTAAATAGCTCCATATTATCCTGGTTTTGTGTCTACCACAGTTGCATCTCTCATTTTGCCACACTAAACTGTTCTCATCACTCTCTTTGTTAAACAATTATTTTATTTACCTTCTGTCATCCCAAGTTAACTGTTCTTCCTCTGCCTTCTTTAGATACTCTTTCTCAGTTGCTGGGCAGTTAACCATCCTCAACTCATTAAATAAATAATCCCAATGCTATTCTCTAAGGCCTCTTTTCTTTCTACATGTTCTGTTTACTTCTCTCTCTCCCTCTCTCTCTCAGTGCTCTTACCAAATCCCATGACTTCAAAAAACAAAAATATATTTTAATAACAACTAAGCTAAATCTATATTTCCATATTTCCAATTCAGAATCCTCCCTTGATCTCTATACTCACAGCTACTATCTTCTGGATATTTTCACTTTGATATTAGACATGTATCGCCTCTTTTTCCAATTCCCCTTTCATCCATCAAACTCTGACTTATTCATCAAATTTCAATGTAAACATTTTCTTTCTTTCTTTTTACTTTTTTTTCTTTTTGGAGACAAGGTGTCACTCTGTTGCCCAGGCTAGAGTGCAGTGGCATGATCATGGCTCACTGCAGCCTCCAACACCTGGGTTGAAGCCATCCTCCTACCTCAGCCTCCTGAGTATCTGGGACTACAGGTGCATATCACCACACCCAACTAAGCTTTTGTATTCTTTGTAGAGAATGTTGCCCAGGCTGGTCTCAAACTCATGAGCTCAAAGTGATCTGCTGCCTTGGCCTCCCAAAGTACTCGGATTACAGATATGAGCCACCATGACCAATCTCATTTTCTTAAAGAGGAATATTTTGCAACAACTTGCACCTTAAAGCCATAGCACCTTTTATACACTTTTTATAGTCCAGGACCATAAGTTTCATAAAGAAAAGAGCTATGACTATTTTGTTTATTGTTTGATCCTAGAACAATATATCTAGCATAGATACATAAGCATTGATACATGCTAATCAACACACAGTTGTTAAATAAATAATTTTCCTTGTCTACTCTTCACTGCACAACCATTCAGACCTAAAAATATAAGGGCTACCATGCACAGTTCTGCAATGTGTAATCTATGACAATAGTCACTGAACAGGAGCTGACATGCCAAATCTGGCCTGTGGACTATTTGTCTGTGTCCTAAGAGCGAAGAATTCTTTTATTTCATTTTTAAATGCTGTAATAAAAAAACAGAGAATATGTGATAGAGACAATATGTAGTCAGAAAAATCATATATATACATATATATACACATATATACATATATATACACGTATGTGTGTGTATATATATATATATGTGTGTGTGTGTATATATATATATGTATATATGTGTGTATATACTGGTCCTTAGAAAAACTGTGTTGACTTAAGGTCTGTGTGCATGCCGCCCCCAGATGTTGTGAAGTACACAAACTGTACAGCTGTCCAAAGCTGTTCTGAGAGAAATAATTCCTCCTGGATCCTTAAAATGTCAACACTATTTCCTGAATAATTCAAAGAACGGGATTTTCCAGGATGTTTCTTCTCCTACTTGATTTGACTTTATCTCTAGACAAAACACATGGCCAAACAAAAATCTTCCACAGAAACAATAACAAAAACATTGGTTTCATCTGGGCTAAGATTCTCACTCCTTAACTTCATTAGTCTGGTCGGTTGTGACTGACATTGTGTAAATCTGGTGTTCTTTAAAACTAGATTAAAAATTTCTTATCTTGCTATTTAATGAGAGTACAGCATGATGCCGTTATCTTACTGCTGTTTGACTACTGGCCATGGTTATTCCAGAGAAAATAAACAACAACAAAAAAATAACTAAAATAAGACCTGTATTTTCTTGCAAACCCTGCTATTGTATAGTTGCAGTCTTTTTTTATAGGTCAGTGAAGGTTAAAAATAACAAGTATGTAGAAGTCTTAAATGCAAATACCAACTTTAAAAAGCCCTACAGTGAACTGTGTTCCCATGATATATAAGCCAACAATAACCTGAATATATCAAAATTACATTCTGTTTCTACACAGAAAGACAGTGTGAACTCCCTAGAAGCCACATAGCACAAATTTCATTTTTAAGAAGAAACTAGGATAATGAGAAAATCGCTAGGAAAGAAACACGAGATAAAAAATTCAGTCAATCTCCTCTTCCATCAATATGAAAGAAAATATCCCAACAACTCTGTGCTTTTCCTTTTAAATGAGAATCCAAAAAGAGAAAAATAGAAAGAATAAAAATGATGTCAATTCCAATTATTGTCATGTGTCTGGGTAGACATAGAAGTTCTATGTGTGCTTTTAGATTGCTCTGGCTAGGTTTTATAAAAATGATTTACAAATAAGTTTGCTTCCTTGAGCAAGATACAAATGTGCTATTTAAATAGGAAATAGAAACAGACCAGACTAAGCAGAGTTATCATACTTTTGCAACAGTCTTAGGAGCAAGAATAGGCACATGAATATTTAATCTCTCAATTAGAAATTATAGAAAGCTTAGTCTTATTGCATATTGAAGGTAAAAGTGTAAGATCCTACAGCAATGTGTTTATAATGGATATACGATGATAGAACATTTATAAGAAAGAATAATAAAAAGAGATTTTAGTTATAATATCCACTACATATTTATTTTTCTATAGCTCCAATAAGTAAATAACTGCTAAGACTAGTAAACTGTCATAGTGTGATTTTTTCTATAATAAATAAAATTTATTTTGAAAGGCCTATAAAAGGGAAGGATGAGTTTGGGATGTAAGTATTTTCTTAAATGTTTGTAGGAACTCTTAACATTAGATGCTTAAATAAAAGGAAACAACTGCCAGACTGGACACCAGAATCTCCAATTTCCTTGTTTACTACCAACCAGCTATGTGACCTAAGAGAGCTAGCTAAAGAAACTACTATTCATGATGCATTTATGATGTGCAAGATGCTTTATAACTGCTATGAATTTTATAGTAGCTTTATGAAAGAGAAGTCATACTAATGTTACAGGTGAGAAACTAGATCCATTAACTCTCCAAGGTCACACCATAAGTTAGTGGTAGAGGCACGAGTTGAACTACAGTCTTTCTAACTCATAAACCTATGTGTTTTTCATATCACTTGCTGCCTACATTTCTCTAAGTCTTATTTTTTTCTAAATGAGGGTGGCGAGTTACAGGATTTTCTTCATTACTTTCAACTCTTTCAGTCTCTTTATCTCTTCCTTACTATTATATACATTTCTTCCCTCTGTTTATATCTATCAGGTCACTGCATTTTATATTTTCTGACCCTTATTAACATATATATTATATTTATATATTCATACATTTTCTTGAATTTTTACAATTTAGATTCTGCATATCTTACTTTTGAATATTATTTTTATTTTTGAAATAATCTATGTACACGAAAATAATATTACAGAAAATGAAAAAAACACTATCTCATCCATGATACTATCTAAAGGGAAAAACAAAGTTTCTATTACTGGAAAGTATAAATATTATCCTATAAATTTTTATTATTTTTATATTTTAAAATAAAATATCAGAATTTTAAAATAAAATAAACTATTTTTGCCAAGGACCACAATAACCTGAAATTATATGTACACATATATGTTTGTTCTTGAGAACAATATTTATTCTTTTATGATGTTAGATTATGGTTTAAATTATGCCTAATATTCATTAGAATTAATTCTATTCCTAAAACAGTAAATTTTTACTTTTTTCTGGAGAGTTTTCTTTATACAGACAAAACAGTTTTTTTAAGTAATATCACCTTATCAGATTGTTTTGAGTAACGAATACAAATGTATTATTTAAATATATGTATTATATTTAAATGTATATTTTAATGTTTATATATTATTAAATATATAGTATAAATGTATTATATAAATATATTTAAAATATTTCAAGAAGTTAAGTACTATACCAGTCTTTCAGCACAAAGTTTAATGAAATCACCCACTTAAAAATTCTACAAAAAAACAAACACCATACATGCTGTTGTTGAAATTTCTATCTGAATTTAAGATCATGAGAACATTTTGGCTTTCAATTAGTTGGGTATGTCCCACTTTTCCATAAAATAGTCAACTCAATTATCAGTATCCTGGATTTATGGCACTTAATCTACTAGAAAAACAAACTAGCAAACAGATAAACAAACAAAGTAGAAACCTCTTGACTATGAAACTAGATTGGCACATTTTAACACTAAAGGTGAAGACGCAGCTTACAGCTCTTCAATGGAAGGAGCAGTCAATACACTTAAGTGGCTACGTAGCCTTCTGAAATTCTCCACTTTTTATATTATTGAAATATATTTTACCATTTCAGATGTACAATTGAGTTATTTTTAGTGACTTTACTAATGATGCAATCATCATCATAAATCAATTTTAGAGCATTTTCGTTCCACCAAGAAGATCCCTCATAATTACCTACAGTAAAACTCCATTCTTATCCCCAGCCTCAGGCAACTACTAACCTACTTTTAGTCTCTACATATTTGTCTTTTTCAGACATTCTTTATAAATAAAATAGTGTGGTCTCTTGTGTCTGGTTTTTCTTACTTAGCATAATGTTTTTGGTAGGCAGAATAATGGTTTCACAGATGCTCACACCTTCATCCCAGGAATCTGTGAACATGTTACTTTACATAGCAAAAGGAAATTTGCAGTTAAGGTTAAGAGTATGGACGTTTTAAATAAGGGAAGTATCCTGCATTGTTCAGGTGAACAAATTCTAAACATCTAGGCTCTTAAAAATGGAGAATGTTTACATGCTTTTGTAAAAGAGGGAGAATATGACTTCTGAAGGATCGTCAGAGAGATGCAGTGTGGCTGGCTTTGAAGGGGGAGAAGAGGGCCATGGACCAAGGAATATGTTGGCTGCTTTTAGAAGGTGGAAAAGGCAAGGAAGCAGATTTTCCATTAGAGCCTCCAGGAGTGATCACTCCTACCTACACCTTGATTTAACTCAATGAGATCTGAGTGAAAACTCTAAAGCTATAGGTTTTTTTTGTATAGCTACCTTTCATCAGAATTATATCTACACAATTTAAGATAATAAATATGTGTTGTTTTAAATCACTAATTTTGTAGTAATCTATTAATGCAGCAATGGAAAACTAATAACAAGGCTTTGGAGTTTCATCCATAGCATAAGCTTGTGTCAGTAGTTTGCCAAATTTTATTGCTGAATAATATTCCTTTGCATTCATTGAAACTGCCAAAGTTCCTTCAAAATGGCTGCACTGGCAATAGAGGAGAGGTTATTTTCTCCACATCCTTGCCAACATTTGTTACTGTTTGTCTGATTATTAAAGCTATTCTAGTGGGTGTGCATATCTTATTGTGTGTTAGTTTGTATTTCCTTAATGACTAACAATTTGGAACATCTTGTGTGTTTATTAGCCATTCGTACATCTTTGGTGATGTACAATTTTAATTAGGTTATTTGTTTCTTATTCTTGAGTTCTTAGAGTTATTTATACCATGTGGACAAAAGTCCTTTGATGGGTGCTTTGCAAACACTTTCTCTGTTGCTATTTTTCCTCAATTGTCTTTTGACATGCAAAAGTTTTAAATTTTGATGATGTCCAATTTATTATCATTTTCTTGTATGTACTATGCCTTTGATGTTGTATTTAAGAAATACTTGCCTAAGTCTTTCACCATTAAGTATATTAGCTACAGGTTTTCATAGTTGCCTTTCATCAGGTTAAGAAAGTTCTATTTCAAGTTTGTTAAGAGTTTTTATTATGAATGATTATAGAATTGTCAAGTGCTTTCATTATGTCTATTAAAATGACTTTTTATTCGTTTTTTATATTCATATCAAATATTATATTAACTGACTCTCAGATGGCAAACCAGCTTTGTATTCAACAGATAAATTTCATTTAGCAATGATGGTGTATAATCTCATTTATATATGATTGGATTTTATTTGCTAATATTTGTCAAGGATTTTTGCCTTTATGTTCATAGGGTCTGTTGTTCTGTAGTTTTTCTTTCTTAGGATATATTTATCTAGCTTTGGCATAAGGGTGATACTGGCCTTATAGACTAAATTTAGAGATGTTTCATTCTCCTTTACTTTCTGGAAGAGTGTGAAGTATTTGTATTATTTCTTCTTTAAAGTTTGATAAAATTCAAGAGTAAAGAAATTTAGGTCTTGGCTTTTTCCTTGAAAGGTCTTAAATTACTAATCCAATTTCCGTACTCTTTAATCTATTCAGATTGTCATCTTATTATTGAGTCAGTTTTATTAAATGGTGGCCTTCTAAGAAATCATCTAGTTCCTATAGGTTAAATAATTTGTTGTCATAAAGTTATTCATAGTATTCCTTTATAATTCTTTTGATTTCTGAGGAGCAGTGATAATGTTTCTTCTTTCATGCCTATGTTTCATGATTATGTGTTTTCTATTTTTATTTGTTAATGTAGCTGAACTTAAATCTGTATATCTCGTGGCTATTTTTAAAGAACCAACTTTTCATTGCATCGATTTTCTCTGTAGTTTTTCTGTTTTCTATTTCACTAATTTCCATTCTAAACTTTATTTTTCCCTTCCTTCTATGTCACTTCAGGTTGTTTTGCTCTTTGCTCCTAATGCCTGCTGAGCACATACCAGAGTTGTAGCCAGGCCAGTCTTGTAAATGGGATGCTCCTATTATTGAGGCAGGTTATAATTTTCATTCCTGTGACCATGACCACATTTCTCATAAATACTGTGGGGTAGCTGGATAAGAAAGGTGAATTGTATCTAAAAAATAAGTCCAAATCTGCACACCTAATTATTTGGAAAGACCCATCTCTTCAGAGGGGATGCCTTTTGATAGAAACTCACAAGGCCAAAAATATTCCCTCTTTCTTGGCCCCATCTCAACAAATTCATTCATGTAATCCTTTTCCGGGTCTTTTAGCCAGTATACAATTGTATGATAACATTAGCTGTTAAAATATTAGTATAAAAGTTTGTGAAGAAAAATCTTTACTTTTTGAAACCATGTTATTTCTGAATGTTGCCTAGAAGCAGAGCTAGAGTGAAAGCAGGTGGCATTTGGTAGCCATTAAGCAGACCAAGAAAGGGTGGGGTACTTTTGTATGGGAATGAGGAAGAGAAGTGAAGGTGTTGCTGCTCTAGAGTGGCCTAGAGTAGTCAGGGTCAAATATCCCCTTGGAAGCCTACACTTTCCATAGGGGAGTTTTGTTGAAAATACTGACATCAGTCCAGCCTTCCCTGTCACTTCGTCTGCTGCATTCACCAACTCTAGTCAATATTTTAACAGCTAATACTATCACAAACTTGAGTAGAGATTTTTCCAGTTGACAAGAATATTTTTCCAATTATATAACCAGTGTAATAACTACAAGGTAAATTCTGTTTTTTACTGAATCTATCATAAAACAAACAAGAGTCATTTATCACCTAATGCTGCCATAAGCTCCAATGGACCATATTAGCATTTGAGGCATCTCAGGTCCTCAGAATTAATATTAGCACATGGAATCCAGAATTTCTGACAAGCTCACCCGTATTTCACTTTATTATAGATTAAATTTAATTAATTTAGATGCATCCTTTTCTATCCTTTGTCTAGTGAGTTCAAAATTCATTCATATAATAAATTCTATAGTTGATTATGTTTATAAAATGTGAAAATGTGAGTCTTTGCAATTTTTCAGTATTTTATTTTTCCTTTTCAGATTCTACTTGGAAGTTGTTTATTGGAACACAGGGGATGCTGACTCTGTGGAGCTGGAGACAATGTGACATGATGAGGAAAGGCAAGAAAGGAATTTATTTCGCCTTTCAAAGTAATGCTCAAATGAGGCTGTAATGGGGTCTTCAGGCAAATAAAGAAACCATTTCAACAAGCAATTTTAGAGGGGGTGCTCTTCAGGCAAAGAAAACTTTACGAAAGCTATGGATTTGATGTGCTCATATATGACTGCCTTCGTATATCCCATTTAAATTTTCCAGTTGCTACTCATTCCAGGACAGGGACCAAACTGTCACATAAGAAATTTCCTGATGAAGGCTTGTAATTTGGCAAATTGCAGACTCAAATTACCTATCTGAAATTTGAATCCAAGTAATTAGGCCATAAAGATAGAAACGTTTGATTATATCCTAGAATGTTTCCAGTCTGTGCCTCAAGTCAAAAGCATAGACATTTGATCTTTTCATTATCTTTGTCTTTCTAGTGACATTAGATGCAATATATGCCTTCCCACAGTTTTGGAATTACACACGTTGTTCATACTAGCGCAGAACATAAACTATTGTCCCCTAAGATATTAACTTTTAGAGGCTTTTTATTTTATAATTTCAGAGACAGTAATTTACTTTATAATTTCTTTTTTATTTCCATGGTTTACTTACTTTTCTTTCTTTAGCGTAAGTAATTTATTTTACTTCTTTCAGTTCCAAGTAAGCCATGTAGCCAATTCCAGATTCCATTTATTTCTCTGAAATGTTGTTGGTGTTCAACTCTTCTGGTACAAAAATTCCTAGGTTTCTTTGTTCTGAGCAATAAATATTATCAGTTAAACTCAAACCAGATTTATGTATTGAATCAAAAAGTAAAGCAGGGGAAATTACTAGAGTAAGAGAAAATGACACAAGATTTGCTCAATTCCCTCATTGAGAATGGCAAGCTTAGGACACTGTTTCTGGTGCAGTCACCAGCAGATGTTTGTCACTGTGCCACAGGGTCTCACAATTGCTACAGCCCTTTTATACATCCTAGAACTTAGTTTTACACCTATTTAATACTTCCTGCTGATTCAGATAGTTAAGCAGAATCATTTCAATTTGAATGTACCATTAGTTCATATGATCATGGCAGAATATCTGTTGCATTTTAGTTTCTATAAAGTTTGAGTTCTCCTTTCTATATCTCTTGGTATTCCAAATAGGATGTTAAACTCTATCCAGCCAAGAACATGATAAATGCATAATACATATGAACATAAGTATTATACATTTGAATATATAATTATACATTTTTATATAATATATAATTATACATTTATACAAATATATAATTATACATTTGAATATATAATACATATGAATATATACTTCAGGTTACATTTTCCAATTCATATCATTTTCTGTATCAATGTGAGATAAAGGATATCTTATGATGTCCAAAGATCATCACAGGCATAGTACGAAAGAAATAAGCATGTCTGTGATTTATCTTCCTTATTCAACCAATGATTGTGAATAAATGTCAAGGTAGCTCTCCTTTCGAAAGTTAATACTGATATTATGTCTTTATGATATCCTCAATTCAATCACAGACTAGTCCAGGAATAATGTGTCATGTGTCCCAACCCCTCCCTCTATGCAGATTAGCTGATAATCTTGAAAGTTTTGAAATTTTTTAAGGTATGTTCCTAAAGTCTGCAGAGTTAGGCTATTTAATCTTTTTCCCAAACAATACTTCTAATTTGACCATGGTCTGGCTGTTTCCAAATTTATTTTATTGCCCATTAGAACAAAGAGAAAGAGTTGTGATTAGAGATAACTATGGGTCATAAGAGGAAGAGGGAGAGAAGGGTGTCAAAAATTCTTTCCAATTGGGTAGTTTTCATGAAAACTTCTGGTTCTTAAATGCTGTCAGATGTTTTAAATAAAGATAACTAATGGTCATTTTGTAGGTATTTTTAAAATGTTAAACTGGAAGGTTCTGAATATCTCATTTTGAACAATAGCTTAATAAGCAAGTCAAATCTTTTCAAAATGGTTTAAACTTTTAATGATATGATTGTTAATCTACTATAATAATCAGACATCTTTAAAATTCATTGCTATATTCTGCATCTATTTAATCATTTCAGTCATCTTGGCATTAATAAGTATTACTGGATGTAAAAATGCTAAAAATTAAATGCTATCTGGATTTCTAGTACTAATATGCCATAATTTTCCTAATCCATCTGGAGGGTTTTTAACTTCTATTTGATAATTATTACTTATTATGCCAACCAAACATCCAAAAGAGGAAAATATCTTCAGATGAGATCATTGATGATAAATATCATCATTCACTCTTAATTCTTCTCTAGATACCATTCATGACTTTTGTGCAATAGGATGTGTGTGTTGTTATGATATTCAGCATTAACAAAACTGGAAGAGAATAGAGAATATTGTTGTCATCTATAGTGAAAGTTATAGGTAGTACATTTCATAGAAAATTAGTCCTTAGAATTATATTTGAGGCATACTTCTTACTCCCTTGAAATTGGTATGTGTGCCAAAACCAATAAAGCCACACAATTTTCTAAGTAAGAATTATCTCTTTTTGGCACCATATAACCCTGGTGACGTTAGAAATGTCACTGCTACTGGCTAGGGCTCCTGTACTGGTAACAACGAGTGGAAAATATTTAATAATTTTCCATTCCAAGTGGTTAAATAGAAATCTGCATTCTTATTTATTATTTTTAGACTGTCTATAAGGTGCCTATTATAGTTTTTCTTGTTCCATGGTTTTATTTGTTTCCTCTCCATTATAGAGAATTTCATATAATTTTATATTTGAAAAAAGACAGTAACTTGCTATTGTGAATTAACAGACTGCAATAAAATATTTTAATGTGGTTGAATATTAGAGTATTATTCCTGCTACTCTTTTATTGTAATCAGAATAAAATCAACACTGGCCAGTGAAAGTAAATGGACTATGAATTCTAAGGATCATTTGACTCAAATATCTTTCTATAACATACCCTGTGAAAGATATGGGATGTGAGAAGGGTAATGTCTTGTTCCAAGTGCTCAAAGATATAACTCAGGCAGCCATTATGTGAAATTACGCTTTAGGGTCCAATACAGGTGTTGTGCAAAATAGACTTACATCGTCTATTTGCTGCTGCCTATATGTTTGATCTAGAGAAAGACTTTATGATACATTAAAGTATACATGTCTCAAAGGGTGACTTTGACTTTTTACTTACAAGTTTTTCAAGATTATATATGTCAGACTAGCTTTTCCATTGTTCTTCATTTTAATAAAATTTCCATGAGATAGCCTGAGTTATATTTAGATCAAAAATATGTCTAATTAATATAAGCCAAAGAATTAATCATATGATTTATATAAAAAGATCTTTGATACATCACTTCAAGATATTGTTCATGCTTTTTCCTTTCCTATATTGAACTGAGAGGACTATATCTCCATAGACCATTTTCTAACTATTAAAATCAAGACAAAATAAAGCAAAAATTATTACGCTTTCCACAGCATCAGACGGAAAAAATACTGTGTCATGTTTCTTTTCAGAATATTTCTTTGAGTAAAGCTTATACATCTAAGTAAAGAAATTTCCAAGGTGGACCTAGAATAGGCTTCAATTGGTACTTAGTAGAGGAAAAAAAAAAAAGACTGTCAGTCTGACACCTAATTTTTTACATCTTTCCTGATGACTCAGTTGACTCTGAACTGCCAACACCTACATCTCTGTGCATGAGAGGTTTTCTTCCTCCTTTACTAAGGGAAAGCCATACTGCCCCACTAAGTGTACATGTGACAAGTCCAGCATGCCAGACAATGAACCATCCCCAGGAACATTTCTGCAATGGTTGGAATGTGTGTCCTCAAATTTCATCTGTTGAAAACTCGATCTCCATTGTAATGGTATTAAGAGGTGGATGTGTTATGAGAGCTCTTTCTTCATGAATGGATTAATGCCATTATTGTAGAAGCGGGTTTGATAGCAAAGGATTGGGTTCCTGATAAAAAGAATGAATTGGGCTAGATTTCCTCTCTCTGTTTCTCATGCTCTTTCCACCATATAATGACCCTTACCAAATGCTAGTGGCATGCTCTTGGACTTCCTAGCCTCTAGTACCATGAACTAAACAAATTTCTCTTCATTAGAAATTAACTAGCCTTAGGCGTTTTGTCACAGCAACAGAAAATGGGCTAAGACAATTTCCCAACCAATGAACCACCACATTTGGTGCATAATTACTCCAACTCTTTCACCCCACAGATGGGGTATTTCTGAAGTGTGTTTATGCATGACTTCCCAGAGCTCTCCAACAGTATTGCTCTCTAGTCATCCACTATGGTAAACTGTTTTCAAATTGGAGTTTATTATCTCTCTTTTGTGTTTCACTTCCACCATTTTCCAGCATACTACTTGTATCAATACTTGTCTCAGAATTTAATTAATGAAGACAGTATTAGATGATTAAGCATACTGTACATGTACTGTAGGAAACTAAACAGTAAATGCCTTGTCACAGAAGGTTGGCCACTCTACAGATCCACCCTATTGTAGACATGTGAAACACGGGACCAGATGGCAACAATTCTCAGAATGCCAAATTTGGGAAGACAAACTATAATCTACATTTTTATGTAAAATTGCTTGTTTATTTTAAATATTGGTGACTAATTGGATTATATTTAAATCTACATGGTGATTAAAAACATATCAAAGTGGTTAATATTTTTTAAAAAACATATTTTTTCAAATGGTCCTCTAGCTCTCTTTGATCTATCATGTCTAGTTATAGACATCTTGCCTGCTATGGACCACCCTTAAAGCTAGAATCCATTAAAATAAACTGATAAATTGGTTATAGCAATATTATCAATTGCTGTATAATCTCTTTCCCAGATTCAAAAAGGCACAAAAAAAAAAAAATTTGCTATTTTTTTAGTGGTAGATATCCCAAAGTACAATAGCTTCTCCTTTACTTTAGAAAGAATATCCTGGCCTATTCCAGGTCATCGGCCCTTTAATGACTTCACCAATGAGGCTGGTTTCTGAATATACGTACATTATCTTCTATCCTCTGATAAGTATATATGACAGTTCACCAGGACTCATTAACATGAGGTCATTAATATCGTGGAATATTCTGGAGAATGATGTCATAGTCAACTTGCTGCATATTATATAATGATAGACAGTAGTTCCATCAATCAGGTTTACCCAAATAAGCCTGAATAACAAAACCCAATAACATAAACTGATAATCATGTACTTTTGCTTATGCCTCTGTGAGTCATCTAATATCTGGAATTTCTAGGCTGCATGCAGCTTGGCTTGACTACCAAGTGTGGAATGAGTTCCAGACTGCTCAGTGTGTCTAATTCTTCCAAGCCAGTGGGATACTAGGACATGTTACTTCATGGGAATAGCAGAAGTCCAAGGAGCCAAATCCAGCTATGCAAACACATTCACGTCTCACTTCACAATTCAGTTACTAATATTCTATGTCCAAAACATGTCATATGCCAAGCCTAGTATCAAAGGGAAAGGAAGTATGCTGTTTTTATAGATGTGAGACATAAAAACAGAGTAATTGCTAGACAACAATCCAATTTATCAGACTTCATTCTGAACTATCCATGATAGTTCATGGATATATTAATATCCATGTCCTTCGTGCATGCAAGACATACGTAGTAACATAAAAAAGCTCCTAAAATTCTTATCCATTTATGGCCACAAAACACTCAGGGTTCAGTATATTGTCACTGACATTGAGTCCAGTTGAGACTCCTTTTGTTACAGAGAACTGTGAAATAAAAACAAGTTATCTGTCTTCCACATATCAAAAATATGATGATGAACAGAAAGCTATTAACCACAATAAATGCTCTTATTTGCAAAAGAGAAGATGATGAAAGGAGCAGTTACTGATCTATAGTAAAGGGTATTTATTTACATTAGAAGTTAAAGGTTTCTCTCTCTCTCTCTTTCTCTCTCTCTAGATGGAAAGTGGAACAGATATTTCAGTCACCGAATATAGGGTCTCAATCTCAGTCTCAGAATTTTTGAGTTCCTCCCCTGTGGGACAAATCCGGCTGGACATGAAAGTGTATTTGGCCTTCACTGTGTCACCTTGTGGGGAATTTGCGTGTGAGGAACTTGCACTTCTATGATGCCCTGCAACTACATAAAGGTCTATTCCAGAGATCTTGTGTTTCTCCTTAGAAAATACATGTATGTTTATACATGTGTATGTACCTATAATTAGATACATCATTAATTTGAAGTTTTCATTTCCAAGGAATATCTTTACTTTTCTTCTCCCCCAGTGCAGCCATACAATAAAAAGTATTCTACAAATATTTTTCTATTATTTTAAATGGGTTGTACTACTGAAATTTCTCTGAATATTTTATTTCCTAAATTTCCAGCAGTTATAGCCTTAGTCTCTAAACAGAAAAATATTAGAGACTTCTTGAGTGCTCTTCAGCTGCAGAAGTGGTTTCCATTTCTATTGTTTTCAACCCTACTCCTTCTCTGGATCAAGGATCTATATTACTAAATTTTTCTGATTTTCTCTGGAAAGTGCTAGTGGGAAAATATTTTCTGTTTTTTTTTCTGTTATTACTCCATTTTAGCCTTATGCAATTCAGAGTCCTTAAAGAGTCTGACATTTACATGGAAGCTTTTTTTTATCTTGACGTGTATTTATGATTTTTCTCCTTATTTACCAAATGCTCTGCTCTATTATCATTTTGATGATAAGAACTCATTCCCCCAGTTTTAACCATACACTGCTGAAAGGTATCTTCTAATCTTTATTTTTTTCATTTGTAGTTACATTTAATATCTTTCTTACTCGGTTAACAAGTTGGAAATGTCCTATTTAGGTCCTGCATAGAACACGAGCCTGATCCTATCAGTGTAGCCAACAATAAACTCTATAAGTTTTCATAATTTTGACATAATTTATAATATACAATAATTTTATACTCATGTCATAGATATACACTGTCTTGTGATTATTTTTGTTATGATTTTATTAAATGTTCTAATGTTAGTAAAATTTCCCCTTCCCATAAGTTGTTACCTCCACTAAATTTTAAGCCTCCAAAGATAAAATCCAAGTACCCCATAGATAATTAAAGCAGGTACTCAAATATTTTTAAAGTTAAACATACCTAATGGGAGAATAAATTCAGTGACTCTTTTCTCTTCCCTATAGATATAAAAATAATTATAAATAAGCATTACTTATATTATTACCATGTTTAAATAACAAATTTAGTAAGTGAAGGTATAATAAAATACATAAAGTATGTATTATATCTAAACACTTAGGGATTTGTTTTCTAATATTGCATTTTTCAACCATATTACATACTGGTTTTTACCCACATAGTCTCTATTTAGCAAATCACTTTGCCAATTGATAGGAAGCATTTCCACTGCCTCCTTCAGTGAAAGTCACCATTAACAGGGGATGATTGCTTTTCCCTTTCCAGGGTCATTGACTATACCACTATCCACCAAAGAATCTTTGTAAATAATAAACACATTTGATGCATCATAGCTTTTTGGAGAATACTGGGCAGGAAGCTCCCTGTTTTGAGTTATGTTTCCTAATATAACTCATTATACATTTTAAATTTTCTATGTCCGGTGGTGTTTACCATATCCCCAAGTCAAAAGCCAAAGATGACTATATTAGTCTACTAAGTCAGCCATAACAACATACCACCAACTGGGTGGCTCAAACAACAGAAATTTATTTTCACACAGTTCTGAAGGCTGGAAGTCCAAGACCAAGATGCCAGCAGGGTGGGTTTCTTTCCTGAGGCTTCTCTCTTTGATTCGCAGACAGCCTCCTTCTGACTGTCTTTACATGGTCTTTCTCTATGCACAGTATCTTTGATGTTTTTCTCTTTCTAAGAACACCAGTCATATTGAATTAGGCCCCTCTTATTACCTCACTTAACACTAATTAACTCCTTAAAGGTTCCATCTTTATTTATCATCATCACATTTTGGATTAGGGCTTCAACAAATGAATTTAGCTCAGTCTATTATAGTGAACATAGGGCCAAAATATCATAGACTATGTCCATATGTGTGGAAGAATGTGTAAATTCAAGTGCCTGAGTGACAGCTGTGTGCTTAAAGTGTGTGTGTGTGTGCAAAATATTAAGCTTGTATGAAGGCTAGTGTACATATAAATATACAAATATAAATAGCAAACTAAAGTCTTATTTGAAATTCCAATTGGAGTAATAATAATTTCTTATCTTAAAGAGGACCATATATTTAATTGCCATTCACACTATGTGGAAGGGATAAATGTCCTCCTGTGCATGTAGGGATTACTAAGCTTGTGAAAGCCACTTATTCCTGAGAAGTACAAAGGCATAGCTTTCTAAGACAAACCAGTAGCTTCTATAACTCCAGTAGTCCTTAGGTCAAATAAATAAATTATAATGATCTATTTAATATAGTGAGTTTTCAACTCCCACTTCATTAACAGTCACTTAGGGAGAGTAGATAAGTTGGTGGCATAAACATGGATCAGCCATCTGCCCCTTCCTGGGATTTAGAGACAGGGCCAAATTTAGCCTCTTAAGATCCCTGTAAACATGAAGTGGATATTCACTGAAAGCCCTGTCTCCACATAAATAGGGTTGGTTTCCAGATAAATCATATCCTGTGTATGCTGGAAGTTATTTCTTCCTATCCTTATAAAAGCTCATGAAATAAGGTATACTTGTGTAAGAGAACATATTTTTCTTCAGGCCAGAAAATGTCTTGTTTTTGCAAAGCCTTATTCATAATTGTTGTTCTCGTTCAGACAGAAAGACACCATTACAAATATATCATTACCCATGCCTATTTGTATTAATCTGATTGAATAAACCACCAAATTTCAATGTGTTGGATATATATTCACAGTAACCCTTATCATTATTTATGCAAATTCATTCTGCCTACAAACCTAGAGAAAGCAGTTCAGCTAATGCTAGTTTTATTCTACAGAATCTGTACACATTTCACTACTCATCCTTAAAAGACTAAAAGGTAAATTCATAAAAGTTCTCTATTTAATTTTAAAATGTAATACACATGGATATAAAATCTGTTAAACAGACAATCATGGTAGGTGTATCTTATTGTATGCAACATTTTAAAAGTTGCTTGCCCCTTTGGCTAGTCTTAACATTTATTCATATCACATATCTTTGTTTGTAAGGCCCTGAATGAAAGTCACTTCATCTTAAGGGAAATCGTTTTGGAGTCCCACTATCTATGATTAAAAGCTAGCTCTGTCCTTTATTGACTGTCTTAATGCTCCTCTAAGATATAATTTTCCTATTTGTAAAATGGAGATAATAATAGAAATTGAATTATGGGGTACTACTAAAGACGCATATGTATCATTTTTATAGACATGTTGGCAGCTTTCTAGCTTTTTTCTTCATTATACAAATAATATACAAATTCCCACTTTCCTCCTTTTTTCTCAAATTAAAAGTCTTTTGTAGTCTAAAAATTCTTTTTTAGTCAATTTTTTTTATCATACTTTAAGTTCTGGGATACATGTGCAGAACGTGTAGGTTTGTTACATAGGTATACATGAGCCATGGTGGTTTGCTGCACTCATCAAGCCGTCATCTATATTAGGTATTTCTCCTAATTCTATGCCTCCCCTTACCCTCCATCTCCCAACAGGCCCCAGTGTGTGACATTCCCCTACCTGTGTCCATGTGTTCTCGTTGTTCAACTCACTTACGAGTGAGAACATGCAGTGTTTGCTTTTCTGTTCCGGTGCTAGTTTGCTGAGAATGATGGTTTCCCACTTCATCCATGTCCAAGCAAAGGACATGAACTCATTCTTTTTTATGGCTGCATAGTATTCCATGGTGTATATGTGCCACATTTTCTTTATCCAGTCTATCATTGATAGGCATTTGGGTTGGTTCCAAATCTTTGATATTGTGAATAGTGCTGCAATAAACATATGTGTGCATGTGTCTTTACAGTGGAATGATTTATAATTCTTTGGGTATATACCCATTAATGGGATTGCTGGGTCAAATGGTATTTCTAGTTCTAGATCCTTGAGAAATTGCCACACTGTCTTCCATAATGGTTGAACTAATTTACACTCCCACCAACAGTGTAAAAGCCCCCAGATCTTCTCCAGCATCTGTTGTTTCTGACTTTTTAATGATCTCCATTCTAACCGGCGTGAGATGGTATCTCACTGTGGGTTTGATTTGCATTTATCTAATGACTAGTGATGATGGGCTTTTTTCCATAAGTTTGTTGGCTGCATAAATGTCTTCTTCTGAGAAGTGTGTGTTCATATCCTTCACTCACTTTTTGATGGGGTTGTTTTTTTCTTGTAAATTTGTTTAAGTTCCTTGTGGAATCTGGATATTAGCCCTTTGTCAGGTGGATAGATTGCAAAAATTTTCTCTTATTCTGTAGGTTGCCTGTTCACTCTGATGATAGTTTCTTTTGCTGTGCAGAAGCTCTTTAGTTTAATTAGATCCCATTTGTCAATTTGGGCTTTTGTTGCAATTGCTTTTGGTGTTTTTGTCATGAAGTCTTTGCCCATGCCTATGTCCTGAATGGTATTCCCTAGGTTTTCTTCTAGGGTTTTTATGGCTTTGGGTCTTACATTTAAGTCTCTAATTGATCATGAGTTAATTTTTGTATAAGGTGTAAGGAAGGGGTCCAGTTTCAGTTTCCTGCATATGGATAGTCAGTTTTTCCCACCACCATTTATTAAATAGGGAATCCTTTCCCCATGTTTGTTTTCATTAGGTTTGTCAAAGATCAGATGGTTGTAGTTGTGTGGTGTTATTTCTGAGGCCTCTCTTCTGTTCCATTGGTCTATATATCTGTTTTGGTATGAGTACCATGCTGTTTTAGTTATTGTAACCTTGTAGTATAGTTTGAAGTCAGGTATCATGCTTCCTCCAGCTTTGTTCTTTTTGCTCTGTATTGTCTTGGCTGTACAGTCTCTTTTTTGGTTCCATATGAAATTTAAAGTATTTTTTTTTTCTAATTCTGTGAAGAAAGTTAATGGTAGCTTGATGGGAATAGCATTGAATTTATAATTACTTTGGGTAGTATGGCCATTTTTATGATATTGATTCTTCCTATCCATGAGTATGGAATGTTTTTCCATTTGTTTATACCCTCTCTTATTTTTCTAAGCCATGGTTTGTAGTTCTCCTTGAAGAAGTCCTTCACAGCCCTTGGAAATTATATTCCAAAGTATTTTATTCTCTTTGTAGCAATCGTGAATGGGAGTCCACTCACGTTCTGCTTCTCTGTTTGTCTATTATTGGTGTATAGGAAAGCTTGTGATTTTTGCACATTGATTTTGTATCCTGAGATTTTGCTGAAGTTGCTTATCAGTTAGAGAAGTTTTTGAGCTGAAATGATGGAGTTTTCTAAATATAAAATCATGTCGTCTGAAAATAGAGATAATTTGACTTACTATCTTCCTATTTGAATACCTTTTAGTTCTTTCTCTTGCCTGATTGCCCTGGCCAGAACTTCCAATACTATGTTGAATAGGAGTGGTGAGAGAGGACATCCTTGTCTTGTGCCAGTTTTCAAAGGGAATGCTTCTAGTTTTTGCCCATTCAGTGTATTGGCTGTGGGTTTGTCATAAATAGCTCTTATTATTTTGAGATATGTTCCATCAATACCTAGTTTATTGAGATTTTTTAGCCATCAAGGGTGTTGAATTTTATTGAAGGCCTTCTCTGCATCTATTGAGATAATCATGTGGTTTCTGTCATTGGTTCTGTTTATGTGATGGATTACATTTACTGATTTGCATATGTTGAAGCAGCCTTGCATCCCAGGGATGAAGTTGATTTGATCTTGGTGGATAAGCTTTTTGATGTGCTGCTGGATTTGGTTTGCCAGTATTTTACTGAGGAATTTCACATCAATGTTCACCAGGAATACTGGCCTGAAATTTTCTTTTTGTGTGTGTGTTTCTGTCAGGTTTTGGTATCAGGATGATGCTGGCCTCATAAAATGAGTTAGGGAGGAGTCCCTCTTTTTCTTTTGTTTGGAATAATTTTAGGAATGGTAGCAGCTCTTCTTTGTACCTCTGGTAGAATTCAGCTGTGAATCCATCTGGTCCTAGGCTTTTTTTGGTCAGTAGGCTGTTAATTACTTCCTCAATTTCAGAACTTGTTATTGGTTTATTCAGGGATTCAACTTCTTCCTGGTTTAGTCTTGGGAGGGTGTATGTGTCCAGGAAATTATCTATTTCTTCTAGATTTTCTAGTTTATTTGTATAGAGGTGTTTATAGTATTCTCTGATGGTAGTTTGTATTTCTGTGGATCAGTGGTGATATCCCTTCTATCATTTTTTATTGTGTCTACTTGATTCTTCTCTCTTTTCTTCTTTATTAGTCTGGCTAGTGGTCTGTCTATTCTGTTAATCTTTTCAAAAAAAACAGCTCCTGGTTACATTGATTTTTGAAGGTTTTTTTGTGTCTCTCTCTCTTTTAGTTATGCTCTGATCCTAGTTATTTCTTGTCTTCCGCTAGCTTTTAAATTTGTTTGCTCTTGCTTCTCTAGTTCTTTAATCATGATATTAGGGTGTTAATTTTAGATCTTTCCCACTTTCTCCTGTGGGCATTTAGTGTTATAAATTTCCCTCTGAACACTGCTTTAGCTGTGTCCTAGAGATTCTGTTATGTTCTGTCTTTGTTCTCATTGTTTTCAAAAAACTTATTTATTTCTGCCTTAATTTCATTATCTATCCAGTAGTCATTCAGTAGCAGGTTGTTCAGTTTCCATGTAGCTGTGCAGTTTTGAGTGTGTTTCTTAATCTTGAGTTCTAATTTGAATGTACTGTGGTCTGAAAGGCTGTTTTGTTATGATTTCCATTCCTTTACATTTGCTGAGGGGTGTTTTACTTCCAATTATGTGGTCAATTTTAGAGTACATGTTATGTGGCACTGAGAAGAATGTATATTCTGTTGATTTGGGGTGGAGGGTTCTGTAGATGTCTATTAGGTCTGCTTGGTCCAGAGTTGAGTTCAAGTCCTGAATATCCTTGTTAATTTGCTGTCTCATTGATCTGTCCAATATAGACAGTGGGAGTGTTAAAGTCTCCCACTATTATTGTGTGGGAGTCTAAGCATCTTTGTCGGTCTCTAAGAACTTGCTTTATGAATCTGGTTGCTCCTGTATTGGTGCATAGATATTTAGGATAATTTGCTTTTCTTGTTGCACTGATACCTTTATCATTATGTAATACTACCCTTCGTTGTCTTTTTTGATGTTTGTTGGTTTAAAATTTATTTTATTGGAGAATAGGATTGCAACCACAACTTTTCTTTGCTTTCCATTTGCTTGGAAAATATTCATTCTTCCCTTTATTTTGAGCCTATGTATGTCTTTGCACATGAGATGGGTCTCCTGAATACAGCACAACAATAGGTCTTGATTCTTTTCCCAATTTGTCAGTCTGTTTTTTAATTAGGGCACTTAGCCCATTTACATTTAAGGATAATATTGTTATTATAAATTTGATCCTGTCATCATGATGCTAGCTGGTTATTTTGCACATTAGTTGATGGAGTTTATTCATAATGTCATTGGTCTTTATATTTGGTGTGTTTTTGCAGTGGCTGCTACCGGATTTTCTTTTCCATATTTAGTGCTTCCTTCAGGAGCTCTTGTAAGGCAAATCTGGTGGTGACAAAATCCTTCAGCATTTGCCTGTCAGTAAATGATTTTATTTCGTTTTTGCTCATGAAGCTTAGTTTAGCTGGATATGAAATTCTGAGTTGAAAAATTCTTTCCTTTTAGAAGGTTGAATATTGGCCCCCACTCTCTTCTGGCTTGTAGGGTTTCTGCAGAGAGATCTGCTGTTAGTCTAATGGGCTTCCTTTTGTGGGTAACCTGACCTTTCTCTCTGGTTTCCCTTAAAATTTTTTCTTCTGTTTCAACACTGATGAATCTGACCATTATGTGTCTTAGGGTTGCTCTTTTCAAGGAGTATCTTAGTGCTCTTCTCTGTATTTCCTGAATTGGAATGTTGGCCTGTCTTGTTAGATTGGGGAAGTTCATCTGGATGATATCCTGAAACGTGTTTTCCAACTTGCTTCAATTCTCCCCATCACTTTCAGGTATACTGATTAATCATAGGTTTGGTCTTTTCACATAGTCCTATATTTCTTGGAGGCTTTGTTCATTCCTTTTTATTCTTTTTTCTCTAATCTTGTCTTCATACTTTATTTCATTAAGTTGATCTTCAATCTCTGATATCCTTTCTTCTGCTTGATCAGTTCGGCTATTGATATTTTGTATGCTTCAGAAAGTTCTCATGCTGTGTTTTTCAGCTCCATCAGGTCACTTATGGTCTTCTTTAAACTGGTTATTCTATTAGCAGTTCCTGTAACCTTTGATCAAGGTTCTTAGCTTCCTTGCATTGGGTTAGAACATGCTCCTTTGGCTCAGAGGAGTTTGTTATTACCCACTTTCTGAAGCTTACTTCTGTCAATCTGTCAAACTTATTCTCTGTCCAGTTTTGTTCCCTTGCTGGCAAGGAGTTGTGATCCTTTGGAGGAGAAGAGTCATTCTGCTTTTTGGAATTTTCAGCATTTTTGAGCTGGTTTTTCCTCATCTACGTGGATTTATCTACCTTTGATCTTTGATGCTGAGGACCTATGGATGGGGTTTTTGCATGGGCATCCTTTTTGTTGATGTTGATGTTATTGTTTTCTGTTTGTTAGTTTTCCTTCTAACAGCCAGGCCTCTCTTCTGCAGGTCTGCTAAAGTTTGCTGGAGGTCCACTCCAGACCCTGTTTGCCTGGTTATCACCTGTGGAGGCTGCAGAACAGCAAAGATTGCTGCCTTCTCCTTCCTCTGGAAGCTTCGTCCCAAAGGGGCACCTGCCAGATGCCAGCTGGAGCTCTCCTGTATGAGGTTTCTGTTGACCCCTTCTGGGATGTTTCTCCCATTCAGGAGGCATAGGTCCATAACGCACTTGAGGAGGCAGTCTGTCCTTTAGCAGAGCTTGAATACTGTGCTGGGAGATCCACTGCTCTCTTCAGAGCCAGCAAACAGGAACGTTTAAGTCTGCTGAAGCTGCGCCCATAGCTGCCAGGGAGATGGATGTTTTATCTATAAGCCCCTGACTGGGGCTGCTGCCTTTCTTTCAGAGATGCCCTGCCCAGAGAGGAGCTCTAGAGAGGCAGTCTGGCTACAGCAGCTTTGCTGCATTGAGGTGGGTTCCACCCAGTCTGACCTTCAGGGTGGCTTTGTTTACATTGTGAAGGAAAAACCACCTACTCAAGGCTCAGTAATGGTGGCTGCCCCTCCCCCCACCAAGCTCAAGTGTCCCAGGTCAACTTCAGACTGCTGTGCTGGCAGTGAGAATTTCAAGCCTGTGGATCTTAGCTTGCTGTGCTCCATGGGGGTGGGACCCACTGAGCAAGACCACTTGGCTCCCTGGCTTCAGCCCCCTTTCCAGGGGAGTGAATATTTCTGTCTTGCTGGCATTCCAGGCACCACTAGGGTACAGAAAAACAAACAAACAAACAAACAAAAATTCCTGCAGCTAGCTTGGTGTCTGCTCAAATGGCCACCCAGTTTTGTGCTTGAAACCCAGGTCCCTGGTGGTGTAGGCACCCGAGGGAATCTCCTGGTCTGCAGATTGCAAAAACTGTGGGAAAAGCATAGTATCTGGGCTGGAGAGCACCATCCCTCATGGCACATTCCCTCATGGCTTCCCTAGGCTAAGGCAGGGAGTTCCTTGACCCCTTGCACTTCCTGGGTGAGGCAACACTTCATGCTGCTTCGGCTTGCCCTCCATGGGCTGCACCCACTGTCTAACCAGTCCCAATGAGATGAACCAGGTACCTCAGCTGGAAATGCAGAAATCACCCGTCTTCTGCATTGGGCTCGCTGGGAGCTGCAGACAGGAGCTGTTCCTATTGGGCCATCTTGCCTTCAGTCCACTTTCCTCCTTTTTATTGACATAAATTATTGGTGATTTGACCAGGAATATCTACTTGGGTATGATTTAGTAGCATATACCAGAAGACACAAATTGCAGGCTAAATAAGATAGAGATGTAAGCCTCTCATGTTAAAGTTAGTCTGGAGACAAGAAGGGAAGAAGTGATATGGCAGCTCCATGCTAATCAGGGACTTAAGTTCATCCAGTCATTTTAAATTATATTCCTTAATGCTTTACTTGCATACTCAAGACTTCCTCATAATCAAAAGAGGCTGCAGATGCTTCAGCTAGCATGTTCATACTCTAGGCAGGAAGGGGAGGGAAGATGGAAACAGAATAATTATGAAAATGTTTTCTTCTCAATTTACCAGCCCTCTTTAAGAAGATCTTCTCAATCTTCACCCAACAATTTAGACTTATGGCATATTAGGCAACTATAGTTGCTAAAGAAGCTAGGGAACTTTTCTGAAAAAAAATACATTATTGGGGTATGTTGCCACCAGAGGTAAAAATCCAAATTTTGTTATTAGGGATAAAGAGAACAATGAATATTGGCTAGGCAATGAAAATCTCTTTTATAGACATATTATTTTATGTACACTTAAAAATAAATTTTAACATTTGAAAATAGTTAATATTTTATTGTAATTTAGGTAATTTTATTTGATTTTGGGTCAAATTACAAGGATGCATTCATGCACTGTCTCAGATAGTGGTCACCAAAATTTTCTTTTTGAGGTTGCTGGTAGATTATTGACATGTTTTTATTGCATGGTGGGAAGAACTCTTGATTTGAAATCAAGAGAATGTATATAGTCTAGGTGTTTGATTTGGAACCTGTATTACAACCTCAGTCAGTTTCCCAGGCTCCAGAAAATAAGATAATGATTCATCCTTTAGGATTATTTTTTATGTAAGTAAAAACATATAAAGAACAACACATCCAATCGTAAGTGAGAAATCTTAATAGGTATGATGTGATCATATTAGACACATTGTAATATATTTGAAAATGGCCAACTTGGTTTTGGAATCCCAAACAAACAACACATATAGTAAGATGTCTTTGAATAGTCACCTGATTCACCCTTAATTAATTGAAACCTATATGCCTTATACAGGAAGTTGACTAACACAGTTTGACTAAAGTACAGTAGCTTAAATGTAAGTGCTAATATCATAATAAAAATTTAAGAATGACATTTGCTTTTAGTTCTATATTGTGAACAGACAACCTAGCCTCTTTCTGAATTCCTTTGTACAGAAGAAGAAGAAGAAGAAGAAGAAGAAGAAGAAGAAGAAGAACAACAACAACAACAACAACAACAACAACAACAAAAAGAACAAGAAGACAAGAAGAAATAATAATAGGCAAACTTTATTACATGCTTACTATGTGTAAGGCAGTATTCTGTGCACTATATATATTTCAATACTTTTTTTTTAAATTTAATTTAAGTTCAGGGGTACATGGCCAGGTTTGCTGTATAGGTAAACCCATGTCATAGGGTTTGTTGTAAAGACTCTTTTGTCACCCAGGTATTAAGCCTAGTACCCATTAGTTATCTTTCCTGATCTCCCTCCTCCCACCCTCCACTGTCTGGTAGGCCCCATTGTCTGTTGTTCCCCTTGCTGTGTCCATGTGTTCTCATCATTTAGCTCCCACTTATAAATGAGAACATGTGATGGCAGCTGTTCCACCTGGCTACATATAGTCAGCCATCTTGCCCTGACACCCCCATTTACTTTCATAAGTCTTTTGAGAAATAAAAGGTACTGAAAGCTCCCAGTTGGCCCATAAATAAAAGTGACCTACTGACTGTCTTCCTAAGGCAACCTGCGGCAATAGAAAATAAACCGGTTTCCAGTGGCTATTTTTGTTACTGTTAAAATGGTGTTCCTCCCAGAGAAGAGAATGAAGGACTTTGTTTCTTGTTTCTGTAGAGACCCAGGGGCTTCTAGAAAATCCTATTCTTTTTCTCTGATGTTAGCTTTTTATAAATTCTAACACGAATAGTAAAATGTTCAATATTTTCGCCTTATTTTTATTTCTTTTACTTCTCTTATGGGTATTCCAAGGACAGGATTCAATATTAAATATGGCTTTTGTTTTATATGTAGATTGAGTTCTCCGTGTCAAGGCCCACTTATTTAGAGGAAAAATGGGATTCTATTTTTGGAATTAAATTGTTGGCCCTTAATCAGTCTAGCACATTTCCATACTTCAGCACTGTTGACATTTTGGACTGGATGATTCTTTGTCTTGGAAACCGTTCTGTGTGTTGCAGGATATTTAGCAGCATGTATCAAGAGCGTCTACTCACCAGATGCCAGCAGCATCTCCTCTGATATGACAACCAAAAATATACCAAAAGTGCAAAATCACCCCAGTTGAGAACAACTAGACTCTAGTAGTTTAGTTCAAATAAAAAATGAAGCTTGATGGTGGGATCAATTTGATGACAATGAGAAAAAAACATTAATTTGGTTATTCTAGAAAGATTTTCCTTCAAAAAGCAATGTTAGCTAAATAGACAGAACTGTTTTTTCTTTCTAAACTATATCAGAGGTGTATTAGATCATTTTCACCCTGCTGATAAATAAATACCTGGAACTGGGAACAAAAAGAGGTTTAACTGGCCTTATAGTACCACATGGCTTGGGACGCCTTAGAATCATGGCTAGTCAATGGCCCCTTTCAGTCACGGCAGGAGCAGCTTGGACACAGGGCACCAAGTCCCTAGGCTGCACACGGCACAGGGACCCTGGGAGCAGCCCACAAAACCACTTTTTACTCCGGGGCCTCCAGGCCTCTGATGGGAAGGGCTGATATAAATGTCTCTGACATGGCCTGGAGACATTTTCCCCATTGTCTTTGGGATTAACATTCAGCTCCTTGCTACTTATGCAAATTTCTGAAGCTGGCTTGAATTTCTCCCCAGAAAAGTGGGTTTTTCTTTTCTAATAGTCAGCCTGCAAATTTTTCAAACTTTTATTCTCTGTTTCCCTTATAAAACTGAATGCCTTTAACAATACCCGTTACCTCTTGAATGTTTTGCTGCTTAGAAATTTCTTTCTCCACGCAAATTCGTGACGCGTTACATATTTATAGAAAAAAAGAAAAAAAAGAAATTTCTTTCTCCAGAAACCCTAAATCATCTTTCTCAAGTTCAAAGTTCCACAAGTCACTAGGGCAGAGGCAAAATGCTGCCAGTTTCTTTGCTAAAACATAACAAGAGTCACCTTTGCTCCGGTTCCCAACAAATTCCTTATCTGCATCTGAGACCACCTCAGCCTGAACCTTATTGTTCATATTGCCATTAGTATTTTGAGCAAAGCAATCCAACAAGTCTCTAGGAAGTTCTAAACTTTCCCATATTTTCTTGTCTTCTTATGAGCCCTCCAAACTGTTCCAACCTCTGCCTGTTACCGAGTTCCAAAGTTGCTTCAAAATTTTTGGGTATCTTTTCAGCAATGTACCTCTCTACTAGTACCAATTTACTGTATTAGTCTGTTTTCATGATGCTGATAAAAACCTACCCAAGACTGGGAAGAAAAGAGGTTTAATTGGACTTACAGTTCCACATTGCCGGGGAGGCCTCAGAATCATGGCAGGAGGTAAAAGGCCCTTCTTATATGGCATCAGCAAGAGAAAAGAAAAGAGGAGGAAGCAAAAGAGAAGCCTCTGATAAACCCATCAGATCTTGTGAGACTTATTCGCTATCACAAGAATAGCATGGGAAAGACCAGAACCCATGATTCAATTACCTTCCCTTGGGTCCACCCACAACCACAACACATGGGAATTCTGGGAGATATAATTCAAGTTAAGGTTTGGGTGGGGACACAGCCGAACCATATCAGTAGGAGTTCTATGTACCTTACTTAAGCATTAGCCAAATATACAGCTTATTCTATGTATTTCCTATAAATATCTGTAAGAAGATTATTAAATACGAAATTTATATTATTTTTGCCATGTATAGGCCTAATAGTCACATAAAACAAATGTAATAAATTTACTTCTACTCCACAACATGGTATATAGCAGGATAATAAAATATACCAATACTAGAAATGAATGAAACAGCAGAGCAAACTGAAGAGTCATTCTAAATCCAGACAGTCCTCAGAAGTTAGGGGTTCACAGAGTATTAATTCAAAATCAGAGTGAACTAAAAGCCACACATCAAGGTGGAGTAATAGACTGAAGTCAGGCAAGATGACAGATTTTAGAGAAACAGTACATCTAGAGATAGTATACCTCAAGTTAGAGATGAGCCCTACCTCACAAATATAGTTTTTTAGAGCCAGACTCAGTAATTGATATCCCAGGGCAGACTACTGTATAGCATTATCCATTTAGGGGATGCTGAAAATTACCAAAAACAGTTTAAAAAGATGAGGAAATATTTAAATGTATACTTGACAAAAGAAGAAAATGGTGACTACATAATTCATATTTAGAGAAGATCAGAATAGAAATACTACAGTACTGTATAAAGATGCACTAAGTGAGGGCAGATAAACTAAATTAAATGACTGTGCACTTATAGCTACTAAGAATAATATAAGTGAAATTTCCTGACTTCTTCTCTAGTGTTTTTTTTTTTTTTTTTTTTTCTGTTGCTCAGGGTTTGTTTTAGACAAATAAAATATTTCTGATTTTAGCACAGAGGTTTATGCAGCATATTTTAAAAAGCGATCAGCTATATTTCTATGGCTATGGATAAGGTAATACATTTTATCAATGAATGAAACTGACAGCAAGATGATTAGTGTACAGAAGAGTTTTTAAAAACACACTTTTCCTCCACATCACATTTTCTTTTTTCTTTTTCTTTCTTTTTTTTTTTTTTTTTTTGCTTATCTAGTAAATTACTCCAATTGTGAAAGTCATTTCCTTGGTACATATAATATTATTTGCATATTATCTCTTTACCATATCTTCAAGCATATTAAAGGATAAAATGTCTCTTTTGTGCTTTCCATGTTTTCATAAACCTTCCACATATTATATGTAGTATAATGTAAAAAGCATACATATTATATTATACTATATTTTTGAGCAGAGATCTGACTTCACCAGTGTGAGCTGGCATTATCCAATCCCTAGGGCCCAAACAATGAACAAAAAGCCAGAAGGGCAAATTATCTCCCACTCTTTTTGAGCTGGGACATTAATCTTCTACCCTCAAGACACTGGAGCTCCTGGTTCTCAGGTCTTCAAATTCTGGGGCTAATACCAGCAACCCCCTCCCTTCTTGGACCTTTGGGCTGGGATAGATCATAAAACCTCTTGGGCTACATGATAATGTAAGCCAATTTTCATATTAAATTTCACACACGTACACACACACACATATATATATATATATGTATACTATATTTGTATATATAATGTTATTTGTTCTGTTTGTCTGGAGAATCCTGTCAGGGTTCTACACAACAACAATGAACCATTTCTTGAACGGTTTGTGATGTGAGATGAAAAGTGGATTTTATATGACATCCAGTGACAACCAGTTCAATGGTTGCACTGAAAAGAAGCTCCAAAGCACTTTCCAAAGCCAAACTTGCACCAAAAATTGGTCACGGTCATTGGTGGTCTCCTGCCAGTCTGACCTTTCTGAATCCCAGTAAAACCATTACATCAGAGAAGTATGCTCAGCAAATCAATGAGATGCACCAAAAACTGCAATGCCTACAGCCAGCATTGGTCAACAGAAAAGTCCCAATTCTTCTCCATGACAATACCCAAACTGCAAGTCGTACAACCAACACTTCAAAAGTTGAATAAATTGGGCTACAAAGTTTTGCTTCATCTGCCATATTCACCTGGCCTCTCGCCAACCAATCGATGACTACTTCTTAAAGCACCTTCACAACTTTTTGCAGGAAAAACACTTCCACAACCAGGAGGATGCAAAAAAAAAAAAAAAATGCTTTTCAAGAGTTCATTGAATCCCAAAGCATGGATTTTTACACTCCAGGAAAAAACAAACATTTTTTGTTGACAAAAACGTGTTGATTGTAATGGTTTCTATATTGATTAATAAAGATGTGTTTGATCCTAGTTATAATGATTAAAAATTCACAAGCCAAAACCGCAATTACTTTTGCATCAACCTATTTGAAGAATAATAGTATTCTAAATGCTCCTTGAAGCACAAACTAATAGTTAAGAGAGACCAAGGGATCCAAATTTAAGTATATTTCACATTAAAATCTTGTTCTTTTACTGTACCCAATGTTTATGGCCAATATTCCAACTATTTATTCTCTTAATCATTTCCATTTGTCAAGTAAAATGAATTTGGAGATTGTGATTTCTTCAAATTAATCAAAAAGGAAATTAAGTTCTATCAATGATAACTTTATATTATAAAGAATTTTAATCTTTATGTAAGAGCTGCATTGCAACTAATAAAAATTTTCACCAGGAAATTATATTCATATTTGTGACAATTTTATGTTTTATAAACAAATCAGTGTGAAAGAGAATCATTCCTTTACTCACTGTAAGCAATTTCGAGCTTAATTCTAAAACTAATGACTTAATTCTTGTCAGCATCCCTTTTCCTGTGCCGCTTTCTCCCTTCACATCATGGAATTGCAATAAATTTTACTCTGTTATATTCTTGTAATTGGAAAAATGAATAGAATATGAATCCTTACATTTTTTAATTAAAAAATATCTTAAGGTTAACCAATTTTACATATCGTCAGTATATTTTAGGCAATAGGTTAAAATTCAAAATTTTTATTTGAAAACTAAGTTGTTCTATAATAAGTTATTACAGATTCTGGGGGTACATTGCACATACTTCTTTCTTTCCAGGCTCCCAGGAAAATAATGCCATTGCTGGTTTCCCCTCTTGGTGAATTATTACAATATCAATAAGCAAAGAGTTTGGTCTATTGGGTTTCACCAAATCTGCTGATTAATGAACAGTATTCTATATTTTCTAAGGTGTTGCAAATGTATTTTTCTACCGTTGTGCTGTCAGTTATAATTAAACATAAAAGTGGCCTTCAAATGAGAAAGATCAATACATTACGAAGCTTTGGCTAGTACTTGCTGCCTAGGTAAAATAAGGCAACACAAGTTTCAATAATTCTTTCAAAAGCTGAGTTTGCCCTCTGCAAAAATTCTCACTGGACTCTTCTCTAGGAGTGATAGTCTTTGAAAACTGTTGAGTAATGAATGAGAGCTCATGATGAAAAGTTTCTCTTTCTTACAGTCATTCACTCTATACTCTATCTGAATTCAGAACATTCCTATAATTCCTATGTTCTGTTCTCAAAGCAAAACTTTACCTCTAACAAATATGCATTAGACAGAAGAATATATAATCCTCCTATGGTTTTAATGTAACAACCTAACCTAAATTCATGCTTCAGTGTTTGTTTGTTTGTTTTGTTTTTGTTTTTGTTTTCACTGAATGTGTTAACGTTGAGAGTAAGGCACCACAGTACAATTTGGAGTGAATGGAGTGAAGAGAGTGTAAGCTTCTTCAGCACTGGAAAACAGGTGGAGAAATTGGAAAGTCTTACTGACACTTTGAGAGGGTGTAATTCTTCACCTTATTGTAAGAGCAGCTTGGCAGTGTATACCAAAATTTTAAACCAGCATTCCATGGTACCTTATTTTACAGAAGTATTCTCACTCTACATTAAGAAATTTGTACAGTGATCCTTGTAGTAGCAGCATTTGTAATTATAATAAAAGTATTATAAATAAACTGAATGTCCATCAGAAGTGTCATGATTAAATAAATTATGTTAACTAAATGCTCTAGAATACTAAGGAGCCATTAAAAAGTCAGTAAGATCTCTCTGTACTGATATGGATTAATTAATAACATGTTCACTGTTAATGAAATATAAATTGTGTTGTATTTATTTAATAAACATAGGTAGTGCATATTAAGTGCTTTAGTTTAGATATTTGTCCCCACTAAATCTCATGTTGAAATTCAGTTCCCCTTGTGGGCAGTGTTGGAAGGTGGGGCCTAATAGGAGGTGTTTGGGTCATGGGGCAGATCCCTCATGACTGCCTTAGTGCCATTCTCCAGGGAGTAAGTGAATTCTCACTCTATTATTTCCTGTGACACCTGGATGTTTAAAAGAGCCTGGTACCTACTCCTCTTTTTATCTTGCTTTTCTCTCTCACCATGTGTTCTACACAAGCCAGCTGTCCTTCACCTCTGCCATGAGTGGGAGTAGAAGCTCCCTAAATCCCTCACCAGAAGTAGATGCAGCTTCTTGTACAATGTGCAGAACTATAAGCTAAATAAACTTCTTTTCTTTATAAATTTATCCAGTCTCAGGTATTACCTTATTGCTCTGTATAGCAACACAAATAGACTAAGACACTAAGCATCGGATACTCTTTTGAGTGTGTTAAAAATATCAATAGCTATTTGTTTCATAACAGCCTTATGAAGTGAGACCCCCATTTTCCAAAAGACAAAACTGAGTTACAGAGGTTAAGTCATTTGCCCAACACCACACTACTAAGAAGCAGGAAATAGATTGAAATCCAGGAAGTCCCTCTCCAGAATTTATCCTTTTACCAAAACGTGCTAAATCTTAGAACAAAATGTTGAATGATTTCTTTTTTGTGAAAACATGACTATTTGTGTATATGTAATTATATGGATGCAATACATTTAAAAATGTAGCTTAGACACCAAACTGTAAATAAATTTTACCTCTAAAAAGGTCAAATGAATTGAGAAATTTTAAAAAATAAAAATAATAAAAGAATTTTGTTTTAACTTCCGCATTGTATTAATTTTTAAAACTACTCTTAACAACACATAGTACTTGCTGTGGTTATTAAATAATTATTTTTAGTGGTACAAACACTAATCCTTTCCAGGAAGACTATTAACATGCATCAGGTCATTATTTCAAGTCCTGCAATGTTTCAAAGAACAGCAGGGCACTGAGATGCTGGACTTGGCCACATTGTTTCTTACTGGGTCAGGAAAGGAAGACAGGGTATTATTTCTATGATTATAAAGACCTCTCACAGAAAATTGTTGAAATGAGAATGACAAAACATTAACTATTTACATTTTTCCAATTTCAGGATATTTCAAAACAGTACATAGACTTAAATTCCAAGTTTTCTTTGAGATTAAAAATCCCCATGACTTCAAATGTGCCTGAAATAAATAACTTGCTACTGTTAGTCTTTTTTATTCTTACAGACAGACATGATGTGACTTTCAATTAATTAAAAATAAGTCTCCTCAGAACTTTACATTAAAGTGACTTCCTGACAAAGGTGGCTAACATTAGACAGAAATCCAACTTCATTGCCTTCATAATTAAAAGGCTGAATAAGGCCTTTTCATGTACTAGATTCCACTTCAATTGTTTTATTTATAAATTAAAATGTCATTATCGTTTTACTTCATTAACTCTTAATAGATGATTTGTAGTTGAACATGAAAATAATTATTTACAAGCTTTTTGTTCACTTAAGTTTATATGTTGCTATTCTTCAAATGAGTACTACAAACGTAGCAAATAAAAATACAGATGTCCAGTTAAATTTCTAGTGCACATAAACAGATATTTTTGTTAATATAATTATCCCCATGCAATATTTGAGACAAAGTTCTAATAAAATCATTCATTAATCTAAACTTCAAAATTAACTGAGTGTTCTATATTTGTTTGGGGTTTTATAAAATTTAAATTTTTATATAAATATCTTGAAAATTTACGTGTTCTATCTTTTTATTTCTTTTTGTAGAATGTATTCTTCTAGGCAAATTCAAATGTAATAATATTCAAATCTATATATGTATGTATGTTATATATTATATATATAAAGAGGCACAATGGATCGAGGAATTAAATATATACATAATATATATATATATGGGTGTGTGTGTGTGTGTGTGTGTGTGTGTATATATATATATATATATATATATATATATATATGCAGATATATAGATCCATGAAGTTTGTCATTCTACCTGGAATTGAGGAAAGCAGCAATATCACATTACCCAAGACATGCATTGAGAAGTTAGACCATGGTCTCCTGTACTGAAGTTGACAACCAGACTTGACTTATATTTATATGTAGAGATCAACTGTATCAGATGTTCCAGATTGCCTTTACTCTCCATTCATATTTGAGTTAATTAAAAAGCTATGCTAAATCGAATAACTCAGAATAATTTCCAGTCTAAAAGATGTTCAAATCTACATTGATTTTCAAGCAAATATCTGAAATATCATGAACTTTAATAGTTTTATTTATAGTTTTATTTATAAAACTATAAAAGTATGGTTTTATCCAGATGATCCCAGATGACATTCTATACAAGATTTTAGAGTCTTCCAACTGCTAAGCATTTTGGCTTATCTAAGTAAAATGTATGCTACTTTTATTTTTACAGAAAACCTCAAGTCTTAAATTATCAAACCAAAATTCTAAATGACATAGAAATAAAATTTACGATGTGATCACTGATACTTTCATATACTTTGTAGTTTTGCATCAAAGTTTTGATAATAATTAAAAATAAAATAAAATATTGAGTGATTCACAGCCTCTTACAATGTATTGCTGAGTTAATATTAAAGAAAATAGGAAGTTGATTAATTAGTATTCTTTACTGAACTACATGGGAACTTGTTCTTAGATCCCTACTTCCTCACTCACATTCCTTTCGATGAGTGGACTGTTGCCCCAATCCTCTAGATACAGAAAACATTAAAATGAGTTTTTCCATATGAGGATATTATAATGATTTTACTGTCAAAAGTAGCAGATAACTTGCTGTCCTGTATGAGGTTATAACCTCAACTAGTCTGTTCCAAACTTCTCCTTATACTTTTTTAGTAGACAAATTTTCAACTTTGTTTGGTATACAGCTAACAGATTTACACAGACAACTAAGTCAATTCATATGTTCAGTTTTATAAGTAAATACAGGAAATAGCATATTCTGAAGCTAAACATTACATCAGCACTTTCCTGAGGCATTACTATGGCTGAAATTAACATTAGTTACGCACAATAAAAATTCTAAGATCTCCAAAGACTTGGAACCAACCCAAATGTCCATCCGTGATAGACTGGATTAAGAAAATGTGGCACATATACACAATGGAATACCAGGCAGCCATAAAAAGGATGAGTTCATGTCCTTTGTAGGGACATGGATGAAACGGGAAACCATCATTCTCAGTAAACTATCGCAAGGACAGAAAAACAAACACCGCATGCTCTCACTCATAGGTGGGAATTGAACAACGAGAACACTTGGACACAGGAAGGGGGACATCACACACTGGGGCCTGTTGTGGGGTGGGGGGAGGGCAGAGGGATAGCATTAGGAGATATACCTAATGTAAATGATGAGTTAATGGATGCAGCACACCAACATGGCACATGTATACATATGTAACAAACCTGCACTTTGTGCACATGTACCCTAGAACTTAAAGTATAATAAATATATATATATATACCTAAGATCTCCTCTAAATTAACTCAAAATAAATCACAGGCCTAAATATAAAATGCAGAACTATAAAACTCTTGGAAGACAACAGGAGAAAATCCTGGTGACCTTGAGTTTGGTGATAATAGTTTAGACATAACACCAAAGCTACTATTCATGAAAGAAAAAACAGATTAAGTTGGACCTTATTAAAATAAAAAAACTTATTGTTGCACAAAATATATCTTCAAGAGAATCAAAAGATAAGCCACAGACTTGGGGAAAATATTTTTTAAAATGTATCTTATAAAGGTCATTTATATAAAATATACAAAAAACTCTAAAAGCTCAATAATAAGAAAACAAACCATGGGCCAAAGACTTTAACAGGCACCTCACCAAAACAGATATACACATGACAAATAAGAATATCAAAATTGCCCATTGTATGTCATCAGAGAAATAAAAATTAAAACAACCAAGAGATATGACTACTCATCTTTGGGAATGGCCAAAATTAAAAACACCAACACCACCAAAAGCTGACAAAGATATACAGAAACTCTCATTCATTGCTGGTTAGGGTTGAAAATTGTATGGCCACTTGGGAGGACAGTTTGGCAGTTTCTCACAAAACTAACAACAGTATTATCAAGTAATCTCACAATGGTATTCATTGCTATTTACCCAAGGTTGTTGAAAACTAATGTCAACACAAAAAACTGTACACAGACAAGTTTATTCATAATCTCCAAAACTCTCAGAAATACCCAAGATGTCCTTCAGTAGGGGAATTGATAAATGAACTCTATACATCTGAGCAATAGGATATTTTTCAGTACTAAAAAGAAATTAGCTATCAAGCCATGAAAAGACATGTAAGATATTAAAATTTGTATTACCAAATGAAAGAGGCCAGTCTGAAAGGGCATATGCACTGTGTTATTCCAACCATATGGCACCTTGGTAAAGGCAAAACTGTAGAGACAGGAAAAAAAAATCAGTGTTTCCCAGTGGCTAGAAGAGAGGGATAAATGAATAGCTGGAACACAGAAAATTTTTAGGGAAGTGAAACTACTATGTATGAAACTACAATGGCAGATTCATTTGTACAAATCTATAGGAAAGAGTGAGCCCTAATGTAAACTTTGGATTTTGGGTGATAATAATATGTTAATTCAGGTTCATCAATTGTAACAAATGTATCCCTCTGATGGGGATGTTGATGATAGGGGAGGCTATATATGTGTGGAGGCAGAAATCATTTTACCTTCTGCTCAATATTGCTGTGAACCTAAACTACTCTAAAAAACAAAAATGAAGGCTGTTCAAAAAAAATCTTCCAGACTAGAACTTATGTGTCTACTTTCCAAAGAGCAGAACTCTGGGGCCTTTAATGAGAGGTCAGTATCTCTAGAACAACCTCGATTTTATTCCTTCCTTCCTTCCTTCCTTCCTTCCTTCCTTCCTTCCTTCCCTCCCTCCCTCCCTCCTTCCTTCCTTTTTTCCTTCTTTTCTTCCTTCCCTTTTTCCTTGAGGAAAAAGTTATGTCTGATAATTGGTGCTGTCTCTCTGGCCACCTCAATTGGTATGTGGATATGATATTCTATCCAAGCATTTTTCTTTCAGGGGCTTTATTTTTATTATTGTTTTGGGATGTCAGCCCTAATCAGATCTCACTTAAATGGCATCAGAGATTATCCACACTCCAAATAGTTGCCAGGCAATAAAATTTTGAATATACTCTTCATCTGTTCTTATCAGAAAGAAAGAAAAGATTGGTAATATCTCAGGATATTACCTAAATATCATGTGGCCCATTCATTCTTCTAGGTTCTCAATAAGTTATTAGATTAATCTAGACCATCATATGTACCTGTCCTCTCATATATTATTTTGGGTGCTCTTGCTGAGCCATGCTTTAGTATTTTTTCAGCATTCTATAATGAGGATTTTTTAAAACAAAATTGGATTATAGCCTTAAAATAATAAACAATTTATTATATTTGTCAACTTTTGGGTATTCCTACTGGATACAATTACATGATAAATATTTGCATGAGAATAATAAAATTCTTTTCACATTTATGAAAAATAGAAAACATAACCAACGCTTTGCCTAACCTCACTGTAAAATGAAAATAAAGCTACTTCCGTGGCATGTATTTGCATTCTTCTTTGAAATCTCTTATAAACAACATGATAATGTATTAAAATGAAGTGATATAATATGCCAAATTGTTATCATAGAAAACATTAAATCTGTTTCCAATTAAACATAAGTACCCCCAGAATCCTCTTCTAAGGATCTATGTCTGTCTTAATAATGAAATACAGATGTTAACTTTTCTGTAGAAGACAAGATTGAAATTTAAATCACTACTTCTAATGCGGTTTTCTTCTTTCCTGATTATATTTTAAAATCTATATAGTTACTAAAATCGTGTTTACAATTTGCATCATTCAAATTGTCTCTTTTTTCTTTTGTATTCTACTTTTGAATATCTAAGTGAATCAAGAGCCATGGCCAAAATGCCAAGAGAACTATTACTTACAGAGAAAACAAGAGTAATAACTGTGGAGAGCTGTTGAGAAAATTAGCTAAAGCATACAAATAGATTCAAAATATCTTGTTGCTTTGTCTGCAATGCTAAATTTTAATGCATTTTATTTGGCTAAATGAATGTTTCAGCAAAGCATAAAATCTCAATAACTGTAAGGAAAAAATAGCTGATATTGCTAATTTATATTTTAGTTCTTTAATTTATACAACAGGATAATTTAACATTTCTGACATTGCTATCTATGTCTGGATTAGAGATAATAACTACTAGCCCTTAGTTAAACACATTTTACATCTCTCTACTTCTTTTATCTTTCTCTTCACATCCTAGGCTTTCACTGCCTCTCTTTTCTTTCTTTCTTCTTTAGACTCACCTAAAACCTACTGTCTAAATTCCAATTTGTAAACAAGCCTGGGTTTGTCTTAACACTAAAAAAAGAATTGATTTTTTTCTTAAATTTTTCACAAATTACAATTATTTTTTAAATTAACATGTTTATCTGAAATTACCTGTAGATTCATATCACCTTTGTGAATTTTTTCCATAATGCATAATTTTAAAAAATATTTTTGCTTTATAAATATTTTCATTAAATAGAAAACTATTTTTAAACACTTGAGCTCTGTTTCACAGTCATTGCATATTTTAATATTGTTCCACCCGCCTGCTGAATGACTCCAAATGGATGTTTATGAATACATTTCTATGTATTCATAAACAAACTCACTTCTTCTGCAGCACATTTGCTTCTCTTCTGTAATTTTCTTGCTCTAACTTTGCTATCAGCTTGCACAGAGGAGACTTCTAATCTCAATATGCATTTTAATTAAATTTAATGCAAAAAATCAAAATATCTGCAAACACACAAAATTCTAAATTTGGAAAATGGACATTTGAATTCATTCATGGAAGGTCCTATGTGATTGGTAATATTAAAAATGTGAAAGGAAGGAATCTGTTACCCTAGCAGGTCCTAGGATCTAATGAGTAGTCATACCTCTTCAGGAAGTTGAAACAAATTAAGGAAAATCTCAGCAAATGTAGAGACCATTTGACCATTGTCCATATATTGAGCTACCGAGCAGGAACATGACATAACATGAATTAGAGGTGCATAACCATCTACTTGACATTTAGCAATCATTAATCAAATGTCTTTTTTGAAAATAAAAAGGATTGCAAATTGTAAAACGGCACATGTCTAACATGATAATTTTTTCAGAGCAAGAAATGATGTTCCATTAAAATATGCTTATTAAAGTACTTGCGTGAAAATTCTTCAATCTCTAATCACATTAGCTCACATATGTCATTTAAAAAATCTAGCAAACATCCAAGAAAATTTAAACAAAAATAAAGGAATAGAGGAGAAGGAGGTGGGGCAAGGTTGCCAAATAGAAGCCTCTACCGATCATCCTGTCCACAGGAACACCAAATTTTAAAACTATCTATACAATAAAGCACCTTCATAAGAACCAAAAATCAGGTGAGCGATCACAGTACTTGGTTTTAACGTCATGTCAGTGAAAGAGGTACAGAAGAGGGTTAGAAAGACAGTCCTGAATTGCTAACCCCACTCCTTACCCAAACCCCTGCAGCAGCTACATGGCATGAGAGACAATCTGTGTCCTTGGGGGAGGGAGGGAGCAGTGACAGTGGGACTTTTTATTGGAACTCAGTGCTGCCAATATTGGACAGAACTCAGTTCATGCTCACAGATGGAGCATTTATATGAGCCCTAGCCAGAAGGCAATTACCTGTCCCAGTAGTATGAGTATGACTTTCAGCAAGCCTTGCCACTGTGAGCTAAAGTGTTCTGGGGAACAAAATAAACTTGAAAGGCAATCTATGTTACAGTGACTGTAACTCTTAGTCAAGTCATGGTGCTGTGTTTAGCTCAGAGCCAGTGAACTTGGGGGGCTTAGGAGCTAGTGAGATCAGCTGGGGCCACAAAGAGGGTGTTTGTGCTCCTATCCATGAACCCCAAGCAGTGCAGCTCACAATTCCAGCAGAGATTCTTTTCTTCCACTTGAGGAGAGGAGAGGGAAGAGTAAGGAGGATTTGTCTTGCAACTTGAATAACAGCTTAGCCATAGTAGCATAAGGCACCAGTCAGAGTCATCAGTCCCCCATTCCAGGCCCTATCACCCAGACAACATTTCTAGACACATTCTCAGCCAGAAAGGAAACCACTGTCTTGAAGGGAAGGATGCAGCCCTGGCAGAACTTAACACCTGATGAATAAAGAGCCAATGGGCCCTGAATAGTCAGCAGCAGTAACCAGGTGTACATGCCATGAGCTTTGAGTGAGATTCTGGGACACACTGACTCAGGTGTGACCTAGCGCACTCAAAGCTATGGTACTTATGAGGAGTGACTCCTTCTACTTGAGAAAAGTAGAGAGAAGAGTAAAGGGGACTTCGACTTGCAGCTTCAGCCACTTCAGCCACAGAGGGATAGAGTATCAGGCTGGTTCTTGAGACCAGGTTGTGGCTCTCAATTCCAGGTGTGGCTCTTGGATGGCATTTCTGGACCTACCCTGGGCTAGAGGGAAACCCACTGCCCAGAAGAGTGAGTCCCAGGCCTGGCAGCATTAACCACAAGCTGTTTAAAGAACCCTTAGGACTTAAGTGAATACTGGTGATAGCCTGGCAGTACTCCCCATGGGCTTGTGGTAGTTGTAGACATGAAGAATGTCTCCTCTATCTAGGGAAAGGGAAGGGAAGAATGGGAAGGATGTCGTCTTGTGGTTTGAGTGTGAATTCAACTACATCATTAGGTAAATTCCTAAAGTTTCCAACTCCAGACCCTGACTTCCAGATGGTATCTCTGGATGGCCAGGGGCCCAGAGAAACTCACTGCCCTGAAGGGAAGGACACAAGCCTGGCTAGTTTTATTACTTGCTCATTGTAAAGCCCTAGCACCTTGAGTGATCATAGGCAGTAGCCAGGTAGTTGTGACTGTGGGCCTGAGTTGAGGCCCAGTGCTGTGCTGGCTTCAGTTCTGACCCAGCACAGTCCCAGCAGCAGGATGCTTGTGTCAGTTCTCCACCAGCTCCAGACAGCTCAGCATAGACAGGGAGACTCTGTTTGTTTGGGGGAAATTAAGGGAAGAGAACAATAATCTCTACCTGTTTATCCAGCACATCCTTCTGGGTCTTATCCAAGACCACTAAGGCAAAAAGTCTGCAAGAACCATAGTGTTACTGGGCTTGTGGTGGTCCCTAATGCAGAAATGGATGTAGTGACCAAAAATTTACAACACTCAAGTCCCTTTGAATGTCTGAAAAGCCTTCTCAGGAAGGACAGTTACAAAGAAGTTCAGACTGCAAAGACTGAAAAATACTGAACTCTTCAATGTTCACAAACTGATAAACATCCACATGCATTGAGACAATCAAGGAAAGCATGACTTCACCAAATGAAATAAATAAAGCACCAAGTACTAATCACAGAAGGACAGAGATATGTGATCTTTCAGACAGAATTCAAAATAGCTGTTTTGAATAAACTCTACAAAACTCAATATAACACAGATAAGAAATTCAGTATCCTATCAGATAAATTTAACAAAGAGATTGAAATAATTATATAGAATCAAGCAGAAAGTCTGAAGTTGGAAAATGCAATTGACATACTGAAGAATGCATCAGAGTCTTAATAGCAGAACTTATTAAGCAGCAGAAAAAATTATTGAACTTGAAGCCAAGCTATTTGAAAATACAGTCAAAAGAGACAGAAGAAAAAAGAATAAAAAACAATGAAGCACAACCTCAAGATCTAGAAAATAGTTTCAAAAGGGCAAATCTAGGAGCCATTGGCTTTAAAGGGGAAGTAGAGAGAGAGAGATAGGGGTAGAAATTTTATACACAAGAATAACAAGATAGAACTGCCTAAACCTAGAGAAAGATATTAATATCCAAGTACAAGAAAGTTATAGAACATCAAGAAGATTTAAGCCAAAGAAGGCTTCCTAAGGTCATTTAATAATTCAACTCCCCAACATCAAGAATAAAGAAAGGATCCTAAAAGGAGCAAGAGAAAAGAAACAAATACAATTTATCTCCAATACACCTGGCAGCAGATTCTTTCAGTGGAAACCTAATAGGCCAAGGGGACTGTTACGACGTATTTAAAGTTCTGAAGCAAAAAAGACATTTACCCTAAAACAGTATATCTGGTGAAAATATCCTTCAATGATGGAGGAGAAATATAGCCTTTCCCAGACAAACAAAAGCTGAGGGATTTCATAACACCAGACCTGTCATACAAGAATGCTAAAGTGAACTCTTCGATCTAAAAGAAAAGAATGTTAATGAGCAAGAAGAAATTATCTTAAGGTACAAAACTAATTGGTAATAGTAAGTATACATAAACACACAAGATATTATAACACTGCATTTATTGTATGCAAACTCTTCATAATTTAAGTAGTAAGACAAAAAGATGACCCAATCAAAAATACTAACTATGACAACTCTTCAAGACATAGACAATACAGTAAGATATAAATAGAAACAACAAAGTTAAAAAGTGAAATGACAAAGTTAAAGTGCAGAGTTTTAATTAGTTTTCTTTGTGCTTGTTTGTTTATGCAATCATTAAGTTGCTGTCTGTTTAAAATAAGGGGTTATAAGAAATTATTGGCAGGGCTTACGATAACCTCAAATCTAAAAACACAAAGATATACAAAAAAGTAAGAAATTAAAACATAGCACATGAGAAAATCACATTCCCTAAAACAAAGACAAGAAGGAAGGAAGGGAGGGAAAGAGGGAAGAGAAAGAGGGAAGGGGGAAATGAGGGAAGGGATGGAGAGAGGAAAGACCACAGAACAGCCAGAAAACAAATCACAAAATGGTGGCAGTAAGTCTTAACTTATCAATAATAACATTGTATGTAATTGGGCTAAAGTCTCCAGTCAACAGACATAGAGAGGCTGAATGGATGAAAAACATAAGACCCAATGATCTGTTACTTGCAAGAAACACACTTCACCTATAATGACACACATTGACTTAAAATAAAGGGATGGAAAAAGATATTCTATGCAACCAGAAACCAAAAAAGAGCAGGAGTAACTGCACTTAATATTAGTCAAAATAGATATCAAGACAAAAGCTATAAAAAGAGACAAAGAAGGTCATTATGTAATTATAAGGGGCTCAACAGGGCAGGAAGATATAACAATTTTAAATATATATGCACCCAACACTGGATCACCCAGTTATATATAAATCAAATATTATTAGAGATAAAGGGAGAGATAGATTCCAATACAATAATAGCTGGAGACTTCAACACCCCACTTTCAGCATTGGACAGATTATCCAGACAGAAAATCAACAAATATCAGACTTAATCTGCACTGTAGACCAATTGGACCTAAACAGATATTAAGAGAACATTTCATCCAATGGCTGTGGAATACACATTCTTCTCTTTGAGAAATTTATCATTCTCAAAAATAGACCATATGTTAGGCCACAAAACAAGCCTTGAAATCTTTAAACATTTGAAATAATATAAGGTATCTTCTCTGAATACAATGGAATAAAACTATGAATCAATGATGAGAGAAATTTTTGGAAACTATACAAACATATAGAAATAAAAAAGGAACATGAAAAGCAAACAATATTTGTTATTTCTTCCACTTTTTGAGTCACATTTAGCACAAGCCTCATTTAAGTTCACACACACACAGATATATATATATGTCATTAGGGGTTATAAGGATTATTTAGGAAATAGCCTCTATATCATAATCTGATGCTCTGTAGAATTTAATGAACACCATTATCTTACTGAGGACCTAGTCTATAGGCAGCTATTGTCACTTTATTACTTACCATTGCACAGAATTTTCATTTGGACTTATACTAACTCTTCCTGGACCCTTCAGAAAACAGTTGTTCTTGAAACCACTCTTGTGTGATACTTGCACATACTAATGGTATAATTTTTTAACATACTCAGATATAAACCAAGGGATAGAGTGACAAAGGGTAATTTTAATAGAAGTTAAAGCTGCAGTTTCATTCTTAATCTATTTTGTTTCCTAACAGTCTGAAAGGTGCATTTACAGTAAAAGCATAAAAAAGACAGTTGTGTCTTAGCTGGAAATAACCCTTTCAGGACTCATTATCAAGAATCGCATGTTCTTATGGGAAATTGCCATTGGAATTAGTGGCAATCTTTAATTAGGTAAATGACCCAAGTTTTAAATTTAAAAAGCCAAACTAGGCAAATGTAATATTCATAGCATTAAAATTAAATTATCAATTAAATGACTGACTTTATTTTATATTTAATATTAAAATATGGTATTTTAATATGAAGAGAGAAAACTGCTTTCTACTCATCTTGAAAAGTGTAGGAAAATCATGTAACATTATCAATTTCTCTCATATCAATTAGTGAATTATTATAATCTCATTACAACCTTTCATATTATTAGAGAGATAGCTTACTGTTTGTGAAATGTAAAGAATAATGTATGACATTTTTCTGTTTCTGATACAGCAAATGGCTATGGAAAGTAACTGAGAAAGAAAGATAGATCAAAACCTTATATGTAATATTTCAATATTATTTCAGCCTAAATATTAGGGGAATTGAATTACTATATAGATGTTTTAAAGGCTTTAAAATTAACAGTCACATAGAGAAAGGGGGAAAATAAAAAATAACAGAAGAAAGTTGAGCAAAATTCCAAGAAAGTTGTGTTTTTTTTTTAGATTTAGACAGAAGAAGAAGGTTTTGCTTCTGTCATATTTTGTAATAATTTTGAGAGTAAAATTATTCTCATGTTTTGACAAAAGTTGAAATAATACATTAAAAGTGTTATATAATCTTTTTTAATCCTTAAATATGAGAATAACTAAATAAAGTTATTGGGTTATTTGTTTATTCAAAACAGAAAACTAAGAATTATTTGCCTAGATGTTCTACCACACACTCACACACACACACACACACCACAAATAAACATACCAACAAACAAACAAAAATGTTCTAAATCTGCCCTTAAAAGATTACAAATGATTTTGAAAGTAAATATGTAAAGTTTCTGAAAGATGAAAATATCATGCCTGTAATTTTTCTAACTCTGGTTAAAAGTACTAAAGATTTGTTTAGGACCAATTATGAAGTTGAACACTTAGAATTATTATGACTTTTGGAATGAAACATTACACACTGTGTAAAGAAGTACTAAATTATTTATTTAAAATGTGGGTTAATGTGGATATTACTATTTTGATTGTGATGATGAATTAACAGTTGTATACATGTCAAAACTCATCAAATTGCACACTTTAAATATGTGTAGCTAATATTATGTTGATTATAACTCAATAAAGCTGTACAAATGTGAAGAAAACCTGAATTGATGGTAGTATATCAGTTTTAAGGAGACAAAATGTGGTTCAGGTATCCTACCAAGGATAATTATTGCAATTGTCCATTTGATTGAGGAAGACCACTTACCTATGCTATTGCCTTGAATATTAAGAAATATGTCAGATTCATAATTTATTTTAATAGCAGAATCAAATAATCTAATAAGGAATTTATTTGGGGTGGTTGAAGAAAAGGAGAATGTCAGGTATGAGTTGTATGTTGCTTGAGTACAATAGTAGATGGAGATGCCATTCACTGATAAGTTAGCATATATAGGAGGGAAGAAGATTTGGAGTGGTGAAGGGGAAATCCAATAAAGAACTTAGGTTTTGTCTTGTTTATGGTGGCTAGTAGATGTAAAAGAAGAAGGCAATCAAATATGTGAATTTGGAGTCCAAAAGACTAGCCTCAGTTTGGAGTCCAAAAGACTAGCCTCATGAGAAATTCCCTCTTGGGAATGTGGCAGTGCTTGTCATAGTGATGAAAGAACACAATAAAACAAGAGGAAAAAGGATCAGTATTGTCCCTCAAATAAATGGAAAGGGATTAGCCAAAGATGTCAGTAAGTAGAAAATTATCAAAGTAAATTTTGACAATATAAAATGAACAGTTTACACAGGGCCGAACTGTTAAATATTTACGAAGAGTGCAAAGTGATCAACATAGCAACATCATGGTCAGAGATTAAGAAAAGATACCTAAATTATTTTTTAATCTAAAAAACTCAAAGAAAACAAAATAAATATTTTATTCTTTAAATTAGATAAAAATACATTTAAATAATTTCTGTTTTATTTTTGTATTCAAGATAATACCTTTATTTGGGACACTATTTTTCAAATGCTCTATCCTCAAGGCCTCCTTTACAGTGCCATTATAATAATACCGTAGGACCCTGTCTCCTTTTCATAACTGATGGGTACAGTGGGAGTCCTAATTAGGAAATCTAATCCCAACTAAGCCAATTATAGTTTCCTACAATTTTTGAAACTATAAGTGTGAAAGTGAAATCAGATGATCTCAAGGAACCTAAAGTTGAGGACTAGTTAACAGTTACCACTCTTGGCAGAATAATTGGTTAACAGGAACAGAGATGATTGAAGTAGGCACAAAAAAAGCATTACAGAAGACTCCTTCTCACATATATTCATTACTCATTCATTCATGAATAAAATATTTAGTTCATGCTTGCTATTTAAAAGTCACTGTAATAAATGACAGGAATTTGGCAGTGAACAAAACCAACAAAGTCTTTGCCCTTATGGAGCTTACATTGTTTTACCTGGCATATATTTTAGCCTTGGTATTCCACGTAACACTTTAATTTTATTATAATAGGTTCCCCTTTATAAGGTAATTTCAGTTGAGTTTTAGTTCAAATCTGAAGAGACACGCCCACTAAAGATGAGACATCAGTCTTAATAATATTAGAAACTCAAATAAGTTGGGGAAATTTGCATGGAGTCTGAGGATCAATGGCAATAATGTGTCCATTTTAAATTTTTTATTTTTTAACAATATTTTTTGTAATATAGGAAAATGTCTCTATAGGAATTGCACACTAAGATATTTTGGAGGAATGGAGTATCATGTCAAGAACTTACACTTCAATGAATATAACATTTTTATATTGTAATATAACAGGTGGTTGATATATGAGAAAAATATTTATAGCATGTACTCCAGATATAGAGGACTAATGAAAGTGAGGAACTATAGATGAGAAAGTCCAATAGAAGCATGAATAAAAAATAATATTAGACAAGTATAGAAAAGGTTAGTCAAACTCATTAGTAAAGATGAGAATGGTAATTAAAGAGAAAGAGAAAAAAGAGATTGGGATAGAGAGAGACTATATTCTACAAAATTGACAATATTTTCATTTTAAATGCAGATATACTACTGTATATTCTGCAAAATTAAAAATGTCTTTATTTTAAATATGAATAATATCAAGATATCAAGTGCTGGTAATGGTATAGGGAAAAAGACTCCTTTATTCCATCCTGGTAGGATGATAAATGTTTCGCCCATCCTATGAAGTGATTTTGTAATTCTCAATTACATGGCAATTCTCCTCATGGATATGTAACCTAACTAATCAATTAACGTATTTATTTATGGTATACCCACACAGAGACAGACACATATATTTGAAAGGAACATATATAAGGATGTTCATTGCAATATTATCTATAATAGCAAATAGTATAAGCAAACAACTGTAACATTAGATAAATAGTTTAAATATATGAGAATGAATGATGTCTACCAAAAGAAGATACATGAATTAAAACTATGTATATCAATATGTATTGATAATATGTATGTTGACAAAAACTGGAAATAGAAAGAGGTATAATGCATAAATATACTTTTGCTAGCTTATTACGCAAGCTTGATTGTGTAATAGGAATGTGGGTTAAGGAATGTGAGGATGTAGTCTTAGTGACTGAGGATAAAGGGAATTAAAAAAATCAAAACATGTATGGATCATGCCAAATTTATTCTCCTGTCACCTAACAACCACCACAATTACCTAGGCTTTCTTTACTTACAGATCAGGAACCACTCTTTGTGGCAAATTTTTAAAATTCTTTGGAAACTTTACAATTATAATTATGCTTTCCTATTCTGAATGATTTCTAAAATTCTGCCATAAATCTACAAATCTGATCTCTATTAGAAGGCAAATAATGCTGTAATAAATCAACACTTAAAATGTCAGAATTACTCAGTTTAATTTATTTCCATTTCTTCCTGGAAAGTTGTTTTAAAAGCAGAATAAGAAGACATAATGAAGACACTAAGTATCACAAGATTGTGATCTTCTGGGCTGTGGCAACTAAACGTATTTAATCTTTCTCTCTTGGTGCCTTATATGTAGGTCCTAATTATATATTTGCTTTATTAATTAGTAAATAAAGTTTAAAAGTTCAAGATAGAGAAAATGGAGATGATATAACTTTTGACAAAATATATTTAATAGTAATTAGAAATGAACATAAATATGTTCATTACTTATTACTGATCAGGATTCAGCACAACCTGAAAAATCAGCTGCTTAGACATGAATTACTGAAAACAACTTTCACACATTATTGGGCTGATAATTTTTAATTAAACAGACTATTTGTGTGGCTATGACTTGAATAAACATTATTTTGGTGATTATTTTTAAGATGGTCTCAACGAAGAAAGTGGCATTACAATACTGCTTAAAAGTACAGGGTCTGGAAGCCAAGTTACCTTGTTTTATATCCATATCCCCCTACTCAGCAGCTGTGTGACTTTGAGCTGGCTGTCTCATCTTTCAAATGGAAACAATATCTACCTAATAAGTTTTTTTTTTTCTTTTGGCAGGGGATGTATTAAACAAGTTGATATTTGCAAAAATCTTAGAAAAGTGTCAGGCATGTAATAAACATTATGCAAGTCTTTGCATTAATGACTATTATGCTTTTGAGCAGAGTAATTGCTGAAATGATTCACAATACATTAACTAGGCTAAGCAGAAGACACATTGACTCATGAAACCTGCAGCCATCTTCCTCCAATTCTATCTCTATTCCTGAATATAATTCCATGCTACCCTCTCATTCATTCCTTTTTACCTATTCTTTTCAGAGCTGCTTTCTAAATTACTTACAAATTAGCTTCTATCACTAAAATTTATGAGGCCATTGAAATGAATGCTCACAGTCTCAACTTTTTGTTCTTTTTTTTAATATTCTTCTATGGTGTTTGCACAAAGTCAATGCATAATTAAACCAGTTGACTAAATATAGTAAAAGTGTTTCAGATGCTAGAGCCATTTCTATTTTTGCTCATGTGTTTTAAATTATTAACTGAGAAAAATGTTTTATAATAATATTCACTCAATTATTTGATATTGAATAGTATTCTATGCAAAATCAGGAAATTAATTAGTATAGAGTTGGTATTTATAAAATTATATAAATGTATTAGATCTAATACATATAGATTCTCATGTTATAATACATATCTATTCTTTGGTTATTTGGAAACAGAGATAACCAATTCCAAGAAAGAATATGATTACACAATCCACCATCATGCCACCTAAGATTGTACGGTGCTGTTGAAAAGGAAATATATTTCTGGGTATTTTCTATGTGTATATGACACAAATGTTTCTATAAACCCATTTGTAACATTGAATGAAATAACTTCATGCTGAGTAATGCTTTAACTAACCATTAACATGATTCAAAAAACAATAATGTGATTTGGGTTTGTTGCAAGAGCCATTTCTACTTATGATGCTGGAGAAGCTCAGCACACCTAATGAAGGTGTCTGACTATTTGCTTTAAAATATTGCTCACAACAAAGGAATTTCACAGTGACATTTCTTAGGTAGTGCTGACTGATATCATCACATGCTTCATCTTATGAAGTGCTTAGTAATCAGATGTTCAAAAGCATTCAGCCCTAGTCAACAGAAGGAAGGGTGATTTCAATGACAGAATTGATAATAAATGTCCTCCTGGGGAGCATTTACATAATCATGGGAATGGAAAGGATAATTACTTGTCATTTATTATTTTACTATGTCCTTTGGGAAATACTATAGATGAATCTATTCATCCATCCTCCACTACAGATTACACTAATGGTGCTCATCTTTACAAGCCACTTTGTAATCTCCATAATAAGAACAGTTTAGATTCTGAAAGAAACCTTTTATGTATCTAATTGTTAAGCATATTTTAATGACATAGCTAAAAAAATGACATGGATTCAAGAAACATTCTGTAACAGGGTACGTGTCCTTATATGCATTTCTTTTTTAAGCTTAAATAACTTTAGGGAAGGGTCCACTCTGAATTGCAAAATGCAATTTGTCTTTAGTTCTTTAATATCCTATGTTACTAGTTCCTTGATACATTTTATTTGAAATATGATTAAATACTTCTTTCTAAATACAAAATTTATGTCTATGTGAGATATATAACTAAGGAATCAAAGATCAATAATTAAAAATATTTTGTCAATGCATTGTTAAATATTGTAATATGTTTGTATTAACCCCTAAAAAACTTTCTGCTTACTTTTCTCCATTGTACTATGAAAGGTATACTACCCAAGTGACCAACTATAGAAATGATGCTTCTTCTGACTCTTCCCTGAGGTGGTTTATTTGATTCTGAGTTGGACCACCATCTGGAGTAACTGCAACTAGTAAAACCTGCTCTCAAGCCATATTTTATAATTGTAAATTAGTTTTTCCAAACCACCCATAATCAAATACATTACTTCACTGAATACACACATACACACTTGTTAGAGAGTATAAACTTGAATTCCCTGTCTCCACGTGTGTTTATATACATATACATATACATATGTATGTATGTATGTATGTATGTATGAGTCCATTCCCACACTGCTATGAAGAAATATCTGAGTGCCTGAGATGGGGTAATTTATAAAGAAAAGAAGTGTACTCACAGTTCTGCATTGCTGGGGAGGCTTCAGGAAACTTAACATCATGGTGGAAGGCAAAGGAGAAGCAGGCACTTCCTTCACATGGTGGCAAGATGGAGTGAGTGCAAGCAGGGGAAATGCCAGATACTTATAAAACCATCAGATTTCGTGAGAACTCACTCCTTATGGTGACAACAGCATAGGGGAAACTGCCCTCATGATCCACTTACCTCCACCCGGTCCTACCTTTGACACATAGAGATTACAGGGATTTCAATTTGAGGTGAGATTTGGGTGGGAATACAGAGCCAAGCTATATTATTCTGCTCCTGATCCCACAAAAATCTAATGGCTTTTTACATCTCAAACCCAATCATGCCTTCTCAACAGTCCCCCAAAGTCTTAAATGAGCTTAACTCATTTCAGCATTAACTCAGAAGTCCACAGTCCAAAGTCTCATCTGAGACAAGGCAAGTCCTATCTACCTTTGAGCCTGCAAACTCAAAAACAAGTTAGTTACTTCCTAGATATAATGGGAGTATGGGCATTGGATAAATACTCCAATTACAAATGGAAGAAATTTGCCACAACGAAGGGGCTAGAGGCCCCATGCACGTCCAAAATCCAGAAAGGCAGTCATTAAACCTTAAAGTTGCAAAATGATCTCCTTTGACTCCATGTGTCATATCTAGGTTAAGCTGATGCAAGAGGTCACCTCCCAAGGCCTGGGCAGCCCTGCCCATGTGGCTCTGCAGGGTGCAGCCCCACTCCTGGCTGCTTTCACAGGCTGGCATTGAATGTCTGGAGCTTCTCCACGTTCACAGTGTAAGCTGTTGGCAGAGCTACCATTCTGGGGTCTGGAGAATGGTGGCCATCTTTTCACAGCTCCACTAGGTGGTGACCCAATAGGGACTCTGTGGGGGGACTCCAACCACAAATTTCCCTTCCACACTGCCCTAGTAGAGTTTCTCCATGAGGGCTCCACCCCTATAGCAAACTTCTGCCCATATATCCAGATGTTTCCATAAATCCTCTAACATCTAGGCAGAGGTTCCCAAACCTCCATTCTTGACTTCTGTGTACCCACCGGCCGAACCCCACATGTAAGCTGCCAAGGCTTGGGGGTTGCATCCTCTCAAGCAATGGCCTGAGCTAGGATGCAGAGCACCAAGTCCTGACTGCACAAAGCAGCAAAGCCCTGGGCCTTGACCAAGAAATCATTATTTTCTCCTAGGCCTCTGAGCCTATGATGATAGGGGCTTCCTCAAAGGTCTCTGACATACCCTGGAGAAATTTTCCCCAATGTCTTGGCAATTAACATTGGGGTCCTTGTTACTTATGCAAATTTCTGCAGCAGGCTTGAATTTCTCTCCAGAAAATGGGGTTTTATTTTCTATGGCATCATCAGGCTGCAAATTTTCCAAACTTTTATGCCCTGCATCCTCTTGAACATTTCATCACTTAGAAATTTCTTCCTCCTCATCTCTCTCAAGTTCAAACTTCCACAGATATCTAGAGCAGGGCAAAATGCTGCCAGTTTCTTTGCTAAAGCACAGCAAGAGTCACCTTTGCTCCAGTTCCCAATAAGTTCCTCATCTCCATCTGAGACCACCTCAGCCTGGACTGCATTGTCCATATCACTATCAGCCTTTTGGTTAAAGCCATTCAACAAATCTCTAGGAAGTTCTGAACTTTCACACATCTTTCTATCTTCTTTTGAACTCTCTGAACTGTTTCAATCTCTGCCCATTACCTAGTTGCAAAGTCAATTCTACATTTTGGTTATTTTTATTGCAGTGCCTCACTACCTCAGTACCAATTTACTCTATTAATCCATTCTCACACTGCTATGAAGAAATACATGAATAACTGAGATGGGGTAATTTATAAAGGAAAGAGGTTTAACTGACAGTTTCACATTGCTGGGGAGGCCTCAGCAAACTTACAATCATGGTGGAAGTCAAAGAAGAAGCAGGCACCTTCATCAAAGATGGCAGGATGAATTCAGTGCAGGCAGGGGAAATGCCAGATGATTATAAAACCATCATATCTTGTTGGAACTCACTATCATAGAACAGCATGGGGGAAACTGCCCCCATGATCCAATTACCTACACTTGGCTCTGCCCTTGACACATGGGGTTTATGAGGATTACAATTTAAGGTGAGATTTGGATGGGCACAAAGAGCTAAACCATAGATAGAAAGAGCCAAACCATAGATAGCCCTTGACACATGGGGTTTATGAGGATTACAATTCAAGGTGAGCTTTGGGTGGGCACAAAGAGCCAAACCATAGATAGATAGATAGTAGAGTATCTTACATTAGAAATATGTGCACAAGAAAAGAGGCGAGACAAAGTAAAACATAGAATATGGGTCACAAATGAAGGAAACTATAAAATACATCCTGAAAGTATAAAACATTAACCTCAGCTACTTGCAAAGTATAAAGTAAAAATTTTAAAATTTTGATCACATGCCAAAGTATTTCTATTCAATAGCTTAAATATATATAAAAGATATACAAATTTTAAAACAAAAGACTACACCTGATGCTAAAGAAAACAATTTACATTCTTATAAAGATGTCGTTAAGAACAAAGTTATGATTAACTCTATTAATAAATAATGCATTACCTTATTTCTTTCTATCATGTTATTGAATGCATACTGATAAGATTCCCATAAAATTATATTTTATAGAAATATACATAATTTTCTATGTTTGGCCCTTCAATAACATACTGTAACCATGACTTAAAATTTTGCATATCATCTATGTATGGCTCTTACCTACTGCTTCTTGTAAACAAATTGGGTCAGTAGTGACATCAGGAATGTGGTTATTGCTTTCAATGGAAATACAGGTTTATTGAATTATCATTTCAGTCTTAAACTTACTTGGATTTTTATAAGGAATTTTCTAGAGTTGCTACCTACTTCCTCCCTTTTGCCACTAAGATATTTCATAGCAAACTCTCAGAATTCACATGTGAAATCCTAAAGGCCAAAATCTCTGTAATACCAAGGCTTTCAGGAAACTGTACAGTGCAAATAAAAATAAGCAGAATATTAAAATTTGTATTCAAATTAATATAAATATGTTTCTGGGAGAATGAATAATCATTTATGCAATGAATTTAACTAATTTTATATGATAGCAGTCTGACTTTTAGAATATAGAAGTCAGTTAACAGATTTTTCTTGTCCTAGTTCAGAACTTTTGTGCACCTGTGTTTCTTCCATAAAACAAAGAAAAACTTGTTATGCCTAGTTGTAATTTCAGCCATGGAGTTCCACACGTTCTTTGGTTTATATGATAGCAGTACGTAGCATAGAGCAGTGGATTAGAGCACATATACTCACGAAAGGTGCAAACAATGTTTATCTTAATCTCTGCACCACTTACTACCTTTGGCTTTAGGCAAGTGAATGGATCTGTCTACTCCTCAATTTCTTCAGTTATAAAATGGAAATAATTAGAAAATATTCACCTTGGATTTGTGAGAATATTCACCATAGAATTGTTATGAGACGTAAATGAGATATTGAATTTAAGATAGGCCTGGGCAAGGAAGTAAAATGTATAGATAAAGGAATAAAATGAAAGTTTTATCGGAAGCATCATGATAAAACAAACTAAAATTCCAAAGTGAGAAAAGTTACACATAAATAGTAAGTGTTTTCACAACTTTTCAGTCTTTCATTCATATCCAGAACAGCAAAGAGTCATAAGCTTGTGAAAAGAGAGAAATTTTTACAATGTATTTGAAGGGCAAAGTTGTGATATAAGTTCTACTTCTTTAACCCTAGGGGTACAAGTTGGCAAGTATCTAACCCTCTACTCAAGCCTCATTGGTACACTGCGATAATCTGATATAGATTCCTTGTATCTGGGGGAATGCAGTGACCTGGGTCTGACTTCCATCTCAAGGAATGTGGAAGGCAAGACAGATATTCTGTCAAGTTGCCTGGAAGGAAAAGCTAAGATAAGGTGTTGCTGTATCTAGAAAGCAGCTATACTCTGAACTGTAGGAAAATGAGATGAGACTGAATATGTACCAAGGACCTAGTGTGGACCACACATGAGATAAAGCTATTTTCATGCTGGTTCAAGGTTTGACTTGTAAAACTTACTTTAAGGGGACAAGAAACTCTAAAGTGGAGTGTTTTGTGTGAAGTGGAGGTGTCAGAATCTGGAACAGAGAAGAAAGTATGTATTAGTCTGTTCTCTCAAAGCTATAAAGAACTACCTGAGATTGGGTAGTTTATAAAGAAAATAGGTTTAAATGACTCACAGTTCTGCAGGCTGTACAGGAAGCATGTCTGGAGAGGCCTCAGGAAACTTACAATCATGCCGGAAGATGAAGGGAGAGCAGGCATCTCTTACATTGCTGGGGAAGGAGGAAGAGAGTGAACGGGGAGGTGCCACACACTTTTAAACAACCACATCTTGTGAGAACTCACTATCAAGAGAACAGCAAAGAGGAAATCCACCCCCATGATTCAATTACTTCCAAACAGGACCATTCTTCAACATTGTGGATTACAATTCAACATGAGATTTGGGTGGGGACACAAATCTAAACCTTATCAGAGTAGCATGACCAAGACCATAGGATTTTCACCTGGAGGGTCCTAGTAGAAGGCATCTACATGAGAAAGTCTGTGCATCTGCAAACCACCATACAAATGCATTCCATGAATAAGATTATGTTCTTCTTCTTGTCATCACTCATCGTGGGCCATCCCAGAAAGCTTCAGCAACTTACATTGTCAGCTCAAGAAAGGAGAAATGCTAAGTGGGAAACAGAAGGGTAAAGGAAAATGCCTCTTCATAGCAAGCAGCCAGACTGCAGTATGCTCCAGCTTGGGACAGATATTTTACCAAAGAAACAAGTGTGTGTGTGTATATATATATATATATATATATATGGTTGCATTTTGAGAAACTGATTTTTGAATTGAAGTTGCAATTCTGAAATTAAAGTAATCATAGTTCTGCCTAATACCTAAATGTGAACTAAGGAAATTGATGTATTATTTTCAAGTTTTTATCAAGGTAGGGGAGCCTCCACCACTCCACACATTTTAAAATGACAGAAGGAAATAAAAGTAAAGTTGCATTTTGGCACATCATTTTTGTTAGACTTGTTCAACTACCTTACAAGTTATTTGGTTCAGAGAGCTAGCGCCTTTATTTATGAATTCGTTTTGAATGCAAGTTTTACATTTGAAAACTCAGAGAGTTGGGTTTATACCTAAAATCTTTATTAAGGACCTAAGAAATACAAATTAATAAAAGCACATATTCTTTGGCTCAAAAAATCATAAACTATTCTCATCAATACTTCATTGCAAATTTAGACAAGTTTATCATTTTTTCCTGTGTTCCTAAACACAGGATTAGAATATTATTTGCTTTTTAAATTAAGGTATTTTTTTCTCCATTTGAATATATTGCACCCAATTTAATCTCCATATTTCAAATCACCAACAATCTTCAATAGTTTACTCTGAAATGCTATACGTTAGTTAACCAAAGGCAATCATGAGTGTTGTATCACCTTGTGTAATATCAATGTTGGGCTTTCTGGCTTCTAACAAAGCCCAGCCATTAAAATCAATAACCACGTTAACTTAAGTTCAGGACATTTTAAAGTTTTACATATGTTTTTCTAGAAAATATAGCTCAGTACATTATACTTTTGTTTTTCTAAGGACAATTTCCCATAATGGGATAACATTTCTAAAAGTGAGATTTGCAGCATAATGACATTAATGATAGATATAAATTCATATTACAAATATTTATCAGATCCAATACAAGTTCTTCATAATTAACTCATAAAATTATCTTTTTGATATTTTGAGCAACAAATTACATGACAAAATAGATACTAAGGAAGATCAGTCTATTAGTCAACATGAACCTGAAATTTTGTTTGACTTAATTTTAATACTCGATAGTCATAACAATTGAACACTTTTTTTGGCTGATCAAAAATGTTGGATCTATGCCAAGTTCTTTATTCTTAACAATCTAAGAGTTAAGTTTTGGCCTTTTTTGTAAGAACCGGCTCACTATTTTAGCCGTCTGAGGTGTTTATGTATATGATATGTGCTCTTAGGTATAAGGACATAGTTTTTCCATGTCCTTTACACTGCTTGATTCAGAAATTCTCTATTCTTTTACTTAAAAAAAAAGACTTCATTTTCAGAGTAGTTGTAGGTTTGTAGAAAAACTGAGTAGAAAACACATAGAATTCCCGTCTGCCACCCAATAGTTTCCCGTTAGTATCTTGCATTAGTGCAATACATTTGTTCCGATTGACGAGTCAATGCTGGTGCATTTTATTAACTAAAGTCGATAGTTTACATTAGAGTTCACTTCTTGTATTGTACATTCTATAGATTTTAACAAATATATAATAACATGTATCCACTATTACAATAACATACAAAATACTTTTTTGCCCTAAAACCACCCTGAGTTCCACTTACTCATCCCTGTTTCTCCCTGAACCCCTGGCAATGACTAATTCACTACTGTCCCTATAGTTTTGACTTTTCCAAACTATCACACAGTTGAAATCATACAATTTATAGCCTTTTCAAATTGATGTATTTCACTTAGTAATATGCAATTAGGGTTTCTCCACACTTTTTATGGCCTAGGAGCTCATTTATTTTCATCATTAAATAATAGTTCATTGTAGGAACGTACCACAGTTTGTGTATCCATTTTCCTAGGTTTAAATTGTTTTTCTTTCTCTAGATTCCTTTGGCGGAAGCTTATATTATTAATACTTTATCTTTCTCCTTTGTCTAGGCATATCCCTGAAAGTACCGCTTTCACTGTGTCCACAATATTGTTAAGTTGCATTTTCATATTCATGTACTTCAAAATAGATTTACCTAATGCTAAATGACGAGTTAATGGGTGCAGCAAACTAACACGGCACATGGATACATATGTAACAAATCTGCACATTGTGCACATGTACCCTAAAACCTAAAGTATAATAATAAATAAATAAATAAATAAATGAAAAAATAAAACAGCTTTGAGATATAATTCGTGAATATGAAACTGCATGTATTTAAAGCTTATAAATTGATGAGTTTCAATGTATGTACACATCTAGGAAATCACCATCACAATCTTCTTTTTAAAGATAGTACTGTTTTAGCTAATGTAGAAACAAAGAAAAGAGCATGTTATTTGATGCTGGATCAAAAAGGGCTTGATTTTGACATCTGTAGCCAAACTGAGACTTCTTAGTCTTCTAGATTGTCTTTGCTGTATCAGTATCAAGGGACTTTATTTAGAATTTGTAACATATGTTTTTTTAAAGTGGTAAGAAACACATAAAATTAACCATCTTAACCATTGTAAAATGTGTAGTACAATATTAAGTATATTCACATTGTTGTAAAACAGATCTCCAGAACTTTTCCATCTTGCAACTGTATACACATTAAACAACATCTCTGTCATTCCTATTTTAGTATATGTGCTGCCAAAGCAAGCGCAATAACATATGCTTTTGTAAATATTATCACTTTATTTATCTTTATAGAATTTCTTAGTTTCTTTGATGCTTTCAAGGCCATTATTTACATTGAACTTAGTCCTGAATCATGTTCATTATATCTGTATTGTGATTTAAAATATGCCAAATTAGTCCTAAGAAAGTAAGTTTAAAGTGAATATTTTCAATTTATGCCTATATCTTGAGTTCTAGACTCTACATCTTTATTAATATTATCAATAATTTCCACAGAAGGATTTTATACTACATACAATTCAGTTCCTAGTGGCCTGATGGCATCATCTCAATTTTCCCATAGATATTGACAATAGTTTCAAATTTGTGTTCAATAAATGATTTCTCTGACACATTTCAACATGTTGAAACCACAATGTATTGTTTATTATAATAATTGCATAGTTTTTGGGTAAAGAAATTTAGTGTGTCAAAAAAAAATTTCCTGGAGGCATTTTTTCCCACCCATATATTATTTACAAGTATATTGTATAATCTTCAAATATTTGAGAATTTTCTTTCTTTCATTTATCTCTAGTTAAATTTCATTGTGTTTAAAAATATACTTTTAAGATTTCTATTCTTATTAATTTATTAAGGTGTGTTTTATAACCCAGAATTTGCTGTATTTCAGTGAATGTTTCATGTAATCTGGAAGAAAGTGTGTATTATTCTGTTTTTTTAAAAAAATATTATGTAAAAGTTAATTAGATAAACTTTGTTGATATTTATTTTTAGGCCAACTCTATCTCTATGGATTTTTAAAATGTGGTGCATGCACACCAAGGAATACTATGCAACCATAAAAAGAATGAGATCATGTCCTTTGCAGCAACATGGACAGTGCTGGAGGCCATTATTCTAAGGAAACTAATGCAGGAACAGGAAACTTATTTCCACATGCTCTCACTTATAAGTGTTAGCTAAACATTGAGTACAGATGGATACATGCGGAGAGTGGAGGGCAGGAGGAGAGAAGAGGATCAGTAAACAACCTATCAGGTACCATGCTTATTACCTGGGTGATGAAACTATCTGTACACCAAACTCCCATGGCACGCAATTTACCTATATAACAAACCTGCACATGTAACTTTGAACCTAAAATAAATAAATAAATAAATAATTACTGAAAGTGAGGTGTTGAAGTTTCTAACTGTGATACTGGTTTGTATGTTTCTCTTTGCAATTCTGGCCATTTCCAAATATATATTGATGCTCTATTCTAGAAACGTAGCTATCTGAGAATTGATCCTGTTATCATTATGTGATGTGGTGTACTGGCCTTTACTCCCTGATAATTTTCTTTGTTCTAATGTGTACTTAGTGTCGGTTTAAAATAGCCACCTCAGATTTCTGATTAGGGTTATCATGGTATACTTTTCTTCATAAATTTTCTGTTTTTACAAAAGCGTTATTCACATACAAGCCGCCATCCCTTTATTTTTAACCAGAATCTTTATATTTAAAGATGGTTTATTGTAGTCAACCTAAAGTGAGGTATTTTGTTTTTCTTTAACTCTCAAATTCTCTTTAATTTGGTTTATTTGACCATCCACACCTAAGGCAGTTATTGATTTAGTTGTGATAATATCTAATATGTCCATAACTACTTTCTGTTTACCACACTTACTATTTATTTCCTCTCTTTTGTGTTCTGTGGTTTTAATTGAGCATTATATAAATCCATTTTATTCCCCCTCTTATGTAAGTTTAATTTATATTTTTATTTGTTCTAGTTGTTGCTCTGGAGATTGAAAGATACATTTTGAACTAATCCACATACAGCTTCAAATCACACTATAATGTTTCCTTTGTAATGTAGGGACATTATAGCAGGTTATTTCCAATTCCTCCCTCCCACCCCTGTTGGCATTGTTGTCATTAATATCATTTACTCATATCTATAATCACCTAATAGATTGTTAAATGTTTCAACATAAAATTTCTCATGGAAAATTGTCAGTATTATGTATTTTATATATATTTAATAAATACATATATTATATAATTATATATATCTATATTATTTACATTTAATAAATATATTTAAATATATATTAATATATTTATATATTTAAATATATATTATAAATAAAAATAAATACATATTAAATACACATAAATTTATATATTTAAATATATAAATATATATAAAATAAAAATATATGTAAAAATATATATTTAAATATATATTTAATACATTTTAAAAATATAAATATATATAGATTAAAAATATAAAAATAGACATTTAATTGACTTTGCTCTTGAAGCCCTACTGGGAAAACAAAAGCCTCTTCAGGCAATGTGTTCTTAGAGCAAAGTTCGAAGAAAAATTATCCAATAGCTGCAGTTTTTCCTCACTGTCAATTTTCATGAAATTGCTGCAAAGACGGTACCTAGAAGTCTATCTATGTTAAACATGATTTCAGAAGTTTTGCAGCCATGTGAAATATGAGTTTTATGATTTATTGGAGTCAATTCACTTTTTCCCATGGGAATACATTTGATGTCTGTAATAGTATAATGGAAGCCAGTGTGAAAGTTTATTAGATTAAAACACCTATGAATTCTGCTTCTACACAAAATGAGGTAAACCGTTATTAACTTAACGAATGCTCTACCCGACTGCCTTCATGTTATTTGTCTACTACTATATTATCTATTCTAAAGAATGGTCTAATACTAAAATAAATGGAACGAATCAAGGAGACCATATGTGTACTGTTCAAATCATTCAGCTCTGCTAGTGATTTTATTCATTTTTAAATCTATTAATTTAGCTTGTCTATTATATTCACATATAACTTATATATAAGTTTTATATTAACATATAATACAATATAAGGGCACTCTGGTTTTTAAAAAACTATATCAAAAAGTGTTACAATAATAATGAAAGCCAATATTTTCTAAATTCTAGCAGTGTTCTCAGAACTATCCTTCCTTAACAAATATTCTATTTAATCCCCTCAACAAATCTATATTGTGGATTTCATTATGATCTTCACTTACAGTTTTGGAAAACGAGGTTCACATAGGTTAGGTAAACTTCTCAAGAGTTCAAGAGTTCACATGAATGAGATAAGCTTCAACCCAAGCAGTAGTTTAAATCCAGAGCTGAGATTCTTAACAACAAAACAACTTTTTACTTTCCCACAAAAATAAACTAGTGATTTTCTTTCATAAAATAAACTTTTTCTTCCTCTTTGTATGGAAAGAGAGAGACAGACAGAAGATGCAGTGATATGTTTTTAAGTTAAAGTTCGCATTTAGCCAGTTAAATTGAATCCTGGATAACATATAAAATTCTTTTTTTTAAATTTGAATAATAACCTCTAGTCATTAACTGCCTGATTTTCTCTTTATTCATGTTAATAAATACTCTAACACATAGGCATACAGTGTTTTGAAACAAATAATAATCAAATATTTCAATTTAAAAATATGATATTTTTAATTCTTTTCAATTCTCTGAAAAATGTATACATACTTCAATTATTGTTAATTCCCTAACAGTAGTATATAGATTTTTAAATGAAATGCTTATAAAAATATATCTGGACTAAAAATATAAATATGTATTTCAAATAAAATTACAGAAGTGTTTAATCATGGTAGTTTTTCTTAGAAAAACATCTCAATTATATTTCTGCAGAATATTTGTTTGAACATGTGTCAATAGTAAATTTGAATGATATTATCTTTAAAAAGAAGGCAATTAACATTTAAATAAATGACAAAATATTTTCTGACTTTTTTTTTTTTTTTTTTTTTTTTTTTTTTGAGACGGAGTCTTGCTCTTTCACCCAGGCTGGGCTGGAGTGCAGTGGGGCGATCTCGGCTCACTGCAGGCTCCGCCCCCCGGGGTTCACGCCATTCTCCTGCCTCAGCCTCTCCGAGTAGCTGGGACTACAGGCGCCCGCCACCTCGCCCGGCTATTTTTTGTATTTTTAGTAGAGACGGGGTTTCACCGTGTTAGCCAGGATGGTCTCGATCTCCTGACCTCGTGATCCGCCCGCCTCGGCCTCCCAAAGTGCTGGGATTACAGGCGTGAGCCACCGCGCCCGGCCCTATTTTCTGACTTTTATACACAAAGTATTCTTCCAAATTGTTTGCATTATAATAGTTGAACTATTACTTGGATAAGATATTTCATGAAATAATTTAAAATATGCCTCAAATTAAGTATCACCCCCTTAGAATATATTTGGGAAAGAAAGTCCGATTCATAAAAAGTTAGAGAACAAAGCTTTCATGTAATTTCCTCTCTTCTTTCATACAGGTTTAAAAAATATCTATTCCTTCTATAAACTTTTCTAGGGAATTTGGCAACAAAGATAGTGGATAGAACACAAACAAGTATAGCTCTACCAATTCAGGTGACATCTCATTTGTTCATGCTAATTAAAATCCTTCCAGTGAAAAAAATCCGGGCCATGTACACGGAGTTCCTAGTCAACTTTTCCATTCAAGTTACCATGTCATTGGGCCAACAGACATATTTCAGAACAGCGTAGGAAAGCCAATCTGACTTCCTAGGTTAATGAAAGCTCTCTTTCAGTTAAAATGGAAATGGACCCTTGTGATAGCAGTGAGGCTGTGCCTCTTTGATGTAAGGGAGAATAATTGACAGAGGGTCTTGACTGCTGCACTCTAAAATCCATTGCTGTATTTCTCTTTCCACATGCTGCTACTATTTGATGACTGAGTGTGGTTAGGATACTAAGGTATACCCCTTCCTGGGAGATGTGGGATTCCTCTGTTAGAATTAATTGAACTTGCTGAACTTGCTGTACTTTCCTTAGAAATGCACTGCAGCTTAAAACACTTCCACCTAACTATCCTTCTTCCTGTCTTGCTTTTTGTCTTTTCTCTTTCTTTCACGAAGGATCAGATTGCCATCGCGGTTTTCATGGGTCTCCCAGCTCTTCTGTTCCCTCTTAGTTTTCTCTCAGTGATGTTTCTCAGATGATCTAGACTAACATAAACAAAAAGTGTATATGTGTGTGTGTATACACACACACACTCTTTGGTTGTTTTCAGCTTTTGTTGATAAAGAACAAAGCTACTAAAACATTTTTAAGGAGGCATGTCTGTGTGTGTGTGTGTGTGTGTGTGTCTGTGCACGTGTGCACATAAGTTTTCAATTCTCTTGGCAAATACCTGGGAGTGATATTACTGGGTCAAGTTTATATCTTACTTGTTAAGAATCTACCAACTTATGTTCCAAAGTGTCTATATGATTTTACATTCCCTCCGCCAATGCTTGAGGGTTTCAATTTACCTACTTCCTCACCAAAAACTATATATATATATAAATATGTATATATAATGTTTTATACAATTAAAAGTAGAATCTTTTATGTATATATTTTATTTTATAAGATATATATTTATGTATATATTTTATTTTATAAGATATATATTTATGTATATATTTTATTTTATAAGATATATATGTATATATTTTATTTTATAAGATATATATTTATGTAGCCGGGCGCCGTGGCCACGCTTGTAATCCCAGCACTTTGGGAGGCCGAGGCGGGCGGCTCACGAGGTCAGGAGATCGAGACCATGGTGAAACCCCGTCTCTACTAAAAATACAAAAAAATTAGCCGGGCGTGGTGGCGGGCGCCTGTAGTCCCAGCTACTCGGAGAGGCTGAGGCAGAAGAATGGCGTGAACCCAGGAGGCAGAGCTTGCAGTGAGCCGAGATTGCGCCACTGCACTCCAGCCTGGGCGACAGAGTGAGACTCTGTCTCAAAAAAAAAAAAAAAAAAGATATATATTTATGTGTGTATTTTATTTCATAAGATATATATTTATGTATATATTTTATTTCATAAGATATATATTTATGTATATATTTTATTTCATAAGATATATATTTATGTATATATTTTATTTCATAAGATATATATTTATGTATGTTTTATTTCATAAGATATATATTTAGGTATATATTTTATTTCATAAGATATATATTTATGTATATAATTTATGTATATATTTATTTCATAAGATATATATTTATGTATATATTTTATTTCATAAGATATATGTATATATTTTATTTCATAAGATATATGTATATATTTTATTTCATAAGATATATGTATATATTTTATTTCATAAGATATTTATGTATATATTTTATTTCATAAGATATATATTTATGTATATATTTTATTTCATAAGATATATATTTATGTATATATTTTATTTTATAAGATATATATTTATGTATATATTTTATTTTATAGTATATTGTTAAATATATTTATAAAATAAGTTGAAAAATAAGTTTTATTTTAGATGTATATGTAAAATATAATTTATTTTTAACTACATGAAACTAAAAATACTTCAGTTTTTCTGCTTACTTTCTACCAGTTATTCTTGTACCTTTTCTCTCTTTTATTTAGTTATTTTTTGTATAACAGTTGATTGAGGTAAATTTTCATTCCATAAGATACACCATTGTGAACGTTTGTAATTAAATATTTTGTAAATGTATAGAGTTGTAAGCTATTACACAATCCTGTTATAAAACATTTCTGTCACCCTGTCACCAAAAGAGTTTCTTTGTACATGTTACCAATCAATGCTTCCTTCAATTTCCCAGTTCCTGGCAACAAGTGGGATCATTTGTCTTCTGATCACCTCCACTAATTTGGTTGGTGAAGGAGGAGTCCCTCACCCCAAATAGTATAAAATAGCTGAACACACACAACCTGATACCGCACAGATGAGATCAACTGCAGGTTATTAGTTACATATACTCATAGCCTAAAGAAGAGGGGCACTGGGCCAGGCAGAGATGCACTCTGGAGCACAGTAAATCAGTAGGGGCACTGGGAGTTAGGCTTTCTAGTAACAGGTGGGTAAGATGTTCCTGATTCCCATGGAAGGTGTGACTAATTTGTTTGACTAATTTTTTGGCTGTAAGGAATTGAAACTGTTAGGTTGAGGACCAGGTGGAGTGTAGTTGGTCTGGCTGATACAGGGACTAGCTGTATAGGGACCCTTTCCCTTTGAATGGGGACATATCTAGCAAGAGCAGGAGACTTACCATTAGGCCTCTGAGGACTTAGGAGAATCAAGGACATAAAGGCAGAACTTGAAATTTTATCCCATACAAGACAATTCATATCTGGCTTCTTCTACTTAGCCTGACATTTTTGAGGTTAATGTGTTCCACAACATAAGTACCAAATAGCACATATATCATAACAGTAGTAGTCTGTTCCTTTTTATTGCTGAATAGTATTCCATTTTATATATTTAACATAGTTTATCTATTTACCTGTGGAAGAATCTTGTGGTTGTTTTCTACTTTTGTTAATGAAGAGCAAAGCTACTATAACATTTTAAGGAGGGATGTGTGTATGTGCGTGTGTGAGAATTTTCAATTCTCTGGGCAAATATCTGGGAGTGAAATTACTGAGTCATCTGTCAAATGTATTTTTTTTTATTTTACTTTACATTCTGGGATATATGTGCAGAAGGTGCAGGTTTATTACACAGGTATACACGTGCCATGGTGGTTTGCTGCACCTATCAACCCATCATCTAAGTTTTAAGCCTACTGAATTATGTTCCAAAGTGGCTACATGATTTTACATTCCCTCCACCAATGTCTGAGGGTTCCAATTTCTCTACTTGCCCACCAAAAACTTGATATTGTCAATTTTTTATTACAGCCATCCTAATATATGTGTACCTATATTATATGGTAGTTTTAATTTGAACTTTTCTAATGCAACAAAGTAATAAAAATATATAATAAGTAAATAAATGGGATAAAATGGTGCTCTAATTAAAGGTACATAAGCCATCCTTTAACAAGAAAAAAATAAAGCTTTTCAAAGCCCTAGGTGGATATGGGAGCAAGGAATTCTATTGGAAATATTTATTTAATTTGTGAATCCAACTTTTATAGAACAACTTGAACAACTGGGAAAGTTTTAGAGAATTAATTAATAATTAATTAATATTTTAACTCAGTTATCATTGAATTATAAGTAATAGGCAAAATAATAAAAATACAAAAAAATCCTCATGCAATGAGAGGAGATATATTTATCTTTTGTGTGTATATGTGTATGTATATATATAAAACCATAGGTATAGTTAACCTTACATATAATTTATTGTATATTTGAGAATATACAATAAATTATAGGTGACCATGTTCGCTCTACCATGCTACAGAAAATCAGAACTCATTCCTCCTATTTAACTGTAATGTTGTACCTCTTAACCCACCTCTCCTCATTTTTTTTTCTACCTCCCCTTCCCAGCCTCTTATACCCACAATTCTTATCACTACTCTTCTGAGCTCAAATTTTATCAAGTCAGTTTTTAATGACACATTACCACCTTTTCCATATCTCTTAATTATGCGTATATATGTATATATATACATATAAAACCTCATATATATAAAACACCATATATATACATATACACATAACCTTATGTGTATATACACATATATATATACACATAACCTTACGTGTAAATATGAGGTTCACAGTGCATATTTAAGTGACAGTATTTTAAGACAAACAAGTGATTGATGTAAAACTCAGGACACTTACTTCTGGCAGGGGGTAGGTGGTTTGTGACCAGGAAGGAGCAATAGTGGGTGTGAGTACTGACAATGTTCTATTTTTTGATCTGCATGTTTGTTTCTAGTTATTTAAGCCATACCTATACATTATCTTACTGTTTCGTGAATGTGTTATATTTCATAATAAAAGGTGAAATACACAGATTTTAATTTGGGGCAGCTAATTTCTTTTCCAACCCATAAGGATTTGAGAAAGTGGGCTTTAATTACTATTTAATACATTGAAGGTGGTTTTAAGTGACTTTATTCACATGCTTTTGTTTTCTTGACGATATACTCAATTCATGTCACTTTAAGAGCAGTATGTCTACTTAGGAGATATGGGAGAGGTGATGATTTGTCATTAAAAACTGACTTGATAAAATTTGAGGTCAGAAAAATAAAGAGTAGAATTGTGGGTATAAAAGTCTGGGAAGGAGAGGTAGAAAACAGAGGCTGGGGAGAGGTTATAATAGATACATTACAGTTAGATAGGGGGAATGAGTTCTAGTTTTCTGCAGCACTGTAGGGTGACTATGGTCACATGCAATTTATTGTCTATTCTCAAAAAGCTGGAAGAGAGAATTTTGAATGTTCACATGACAGAGAAATGATCATTTTTTTGACGTGAAGGATGTGCTAATTTCCCCAATTGATCATTACACATTATATATGGGTATCAAAATATCAGTCTGTATCCCATAAATATATACAATTATTATACGTCAACTAAAATTTTAAAAATACATTTAAAAAACTGACTTGGTATCATGCACAATTTACTATTTTTGAACAAGTGCTTTCTGACTCCTTGTTTTCAGTTAGAGAAAAAAATTTTTTAAGTTATTTAAACAATATATGCAACTTACCTTTGCAGTCATACATTTTATGTATAATTAATTTTTGTTATTTTTGGAGATCTTGATAGTCCTTAAAATTTCTAAATCCAAAATATACCATGAACATAGCAATTTAGTTTATCTCTTCCAAATAGACTACTTGTTCCTTAAATGTATGAATTGCTTGCCAAATATTTTATTTATATTATAAAGCATTTTTGATAAATTTAAAATGAAAATAATTCCACAGTTTCCAAATGTGTTTAGAATTTACATTACTGCATTCGAAAGTATAAAATTATTAGAGTAGTAAATGGTGCTTTCAAACATGAAAGTAGTAAAAGTTTTAAGTACAAATGACTGATTCAGCTACCTGGGAGACAAAAAATTACAGTTAATATCAAAGTAAAGTCAACAGCATGTTCACTGTAGATAAGCCTTTGAAATGTTTTTTGAGAATACTTAACAAGCCAAATCCAGTCAAGTTGACACTATATTATATACTAATGTATTGTTAAGAAAACTCAAGGAAGCGCAGAAGAGGTTTATGAATGTCTTTAACGTTATTTTATGTGTCTAAATTTTGTTTTAGCTTTGTCAAAAGTTTAAAGGCAACATCCTGGAGCCAGTGAAGATGTATGTAAGCCCTTAGGTATGTAGCCCTATATATATGAAAAAAAGATTTTAAAAGTATATAACTAATAATTCCATATTAACTATGTGTATAACTACATATTAGTGGAAACAAAGTGCACAGCAAGATTTCACAATACTTATCCATAAATTGTGAGAATCCAAGTAATCTTCCACGGTTTTTCTGCCTTTTCTTATTCTCTTATTTTTTTGTAAATAACCATTAATTATTTCTATAAAGTGCTAAAATCAATAAAAGATTTTTATTCATCTGAAAGTAGGGCAAATCTGTTTTCTTTCTGTTTACAAAACTTTTTTCATTTGGGCAGGTGTGGTGGCTCACACCTGTAATCCCAGCACTTTGGGAGGCTGAGGCAGATCATGAGGTCAGTAGTTCCAGACTAGCCTGGCCAATACAATGAAACCCTATCTCTACTAAAAATACAAAAAATTAGCAGGGTGTGGTGGCAGGTGACTGTAATCCCAGCTACTCGGGAGGCTGAGGCAAGAGAATCGCTTGAATCCTGGAGGCAGAGGTTGCAGTGAGCTGAGATCACGCCATTGCACTCTAGCCCCTGGATCTAGCAGATGGCTCTAACTTCTGAATATACGGAGTCTAAGAAAAAAATCATTAGGGTCTTTATGCATATTATACATTTGCTAAGGTATGGTCCAAAGCAGTATCCCAGCCTGACATGTTAGCTGTCTCGATATTCTGTTCCATGCCAATTGCTGGAGGTTACTTTTCGGGTTTCTTCAGATGTCTTCAAAAGTGTGTCACAAAAATCCCCTTTTCTTAATCGAGAAATATCCAACTATCTGTCAACTATTGTGCTATTGCATCGTCAATATATCAGATAGAAATGCAAAGCTTCTGACTCAATGTTCAAAATGTAATGGTTTTAAAGGCCAACATTTGTTCTACCAGATCCCATAGAAGAATCAGTCTGATGACAAAGAGTGAAATGAAGGCCAGATTTCAGCTCTCTCTCACCTTCCACAATTATGTATAGTGTTCTTTACAATTTACTTCCTAAAACAGAGTTTTGAAAGTTTGTTGGTAATGAAAATCCACAACAAGTCAACTTAATTGTTATCTTTCCAGGACAGAAGACTGAATATTATTCATTTGAAATTTTGAGAACATATGGCCAGGCATGCTGGCTCACGTCTGTAATCCCAGTACTCTGGGAGGCAGAGGCGGGAGGATCATTTGAGGTCAGGAGTTCGAGACCAGCCTGGGAAACACGGCGAAACCCCCTCTCTACAAAACATACAAAAATTAGCCAGGTGTGGTGGAGTGAGCTTGTAGTCCCAGCTACTTGTGAGGCTAAAGTGAGAAGTTCGCTTGAGCCCAGGAGGCGGAGGTTGCAGTGAGCTGAGATGGTGCCACTGCACTCCAGCCTGGGCAACACAGGGAGACCCTGTCTCATAAATAAACAAATAAGTTTTGAGAACATAGCCTTTATGTAATTGGGAATAAGCATCAGAAATTTTGACTTAAGCATGTAATAAGTTAGGTGTAATTAAATAGAAGTTAAAAGTTAAAAAATATATTAGTAACAAATTATGAAGCAGCTAACAAAGTAAATAATGCACAATGCAAACTTTTGTGCAAAAGAATGATGCACCAATGCATGATTAATAAAACAAGTTCTTACAGGAAAATAATCATGAAATATAATTATTATGTAATATAAATAAATCATGTTATTTAATGCTTATTTATTATATGTTACATCTACTTTAATATCCAAGTGTTTGCTGTTTTATGAAGAGATCCTGATTATTCTTGCCTGCATGATAATTTATGCCATTTCTTTTTCTCCCCAGTCTCACCTTCTGTGTCTCTATTTGACTTCTGTCTTTTCCAGTCTCTCTCTCGCTCATTTTCTTCTTCTATCTCTGTCTGTCTGCAAGACAGACAGTTTTGGCTCTCTCACACTGTCCTCTTTTATCTTGGCTGTCTGCTTTGGCTCTGTGGCTCCCGCTGCCCCATGCCTCCAGCTGCACAGCCAGCTCTCTCCTTGCTTTCAGGGTCAGCAGCGTAACTCTTTCTCTCTCTGGCCGTCTATATTCGCCATTTCCTCCCTTTTCTGTTTCCAATCTCCTTTCTTAGTTTTTCTCTTTCTCCCTTTCAAGGAGAACATGGGGACTAATTCCTAGATCCAGCAGAGAGCATAATGTATCCGCTCTTGTGAGGATGGAGTTTTATTATGCACATAGAGAATTAAAGCTTGGCACACTCAATCCTCATCAGAGCCAAACTTAGACCAAAAAACTGAAGGCTTATGAATGGGGTCTTTGGGTGAGATAAACTACAGTACTTTAGCCTCTTTTGCTTTTCCTTGTCCCTGTTTCGACGGTTGTTCTTCCAAACCTGCAACATTTTCTCCAAAGGACTATCCGGGGGAATGTCAGTAGGAGTCCCTTTGGCTCCCTCTTTCCTTTGTCCCCTAGGCCTGGAATTCTTGTCTCCCATTTTCAGCCAGTCTCTGTGTCTGAGTTTTTTCCTGTGTACCCAATCCCCCTTACTGGAGGTTTTTTGCACACCCTGAGGACCTCCGAAAATACCCAACCACCAAAGCGGTACTTATAGTCCAATTTTCCTACCTTGGCTGGTGCACGAGGTTGCCTGGTTGCCGCAGTGCCTGCTTTTCTCCCTGTGTCACCTCTATAGTCTCCTGAATAAGTCTCGGGTTCATCTATGGCTTCTGTGGGGAGCCAGCGAGAGGTGACAGCATGCTGGCAGTCCTCACGGCCCTCACTCGCTCTCGGCGTCTCCTCTGCCTGGGCTCCCACTTTGGTGGCACTTGAGGAGCCCTTCAGCCCACCGCTGCACTGTAGGAGCCCCTTTCTGGGCTGGCCAAGGCGGGAGCCAGCTCCCTCAGCTTGCAGGGCGGTGTGGACGGAGAGGCGCCAGCGGAAACCGGGGCTGTGCGCGGCGCTTGCGGGCAGGCTGGACTTCCGGGTGGGCGTGGGCTTGGCGGGCCGCTCACTCAGAGCAGCCGGCCTGCCTTGCCGGCCCGGGGCAATGAGGGGCTTAGCACCCAGGCCAGCGGCTGCAGAGGGTGTACCGGGTCCCCCAGCAGTGCCAGCCCACCGGCGCTGCGCTCGATTTCTCACCAGGCCTTAGCTGCCTTCCCACGGGGCAGGGCTCAGGACCTGCAGCCCGCCATGCCTGAGCCTCCCACCCTCTCCATGGGCTCCAGTGCTGCCCGAGCCTCCCCGACGAGCGCCACCCCCTGCTCGCCGGCGTCCAGTCCCATCGACCACCCAAGGGCTGAGGAGTGCGAGCGTGGGGCGCGGGACTGGCAGGCAGCTCCACCTGCAGCCCCTGTGCGGGATCCACTGGTGAAGCCAGCTGGGCTCCTGAGTCTGGTGGAGATGTGGAGAACCTTTATGTCTAGCTCAGGGATTGCAAACACACCAATCAGCACCCTGTGTCTAGCTCGAGGTTTGTGGATGCATCAATCCACACTCTGTGTCTGGCTGCTCTGGTGGGGCCTTGCAGAACCTTTGTGTCCATACTCTGTATCTAACTGATCTGATGGGGACGTGGAGAACTTTTATGTCTAGCTCAGGGAGGGTAAATGCACCAATCGGCGCCTTGTCAAAACAGACCACTCGGCTCTACCAATCAGCAGGACGTGGGTGAGGCCAGATAAGAGAATAAAAGCAGGCTGCCTGAGCCAGCAGTGGCAATCCGCTCGGGTCCCCTTCCACACTGTGGAAGCTTTGTTCTTTCGCTCTTTGCAATAAATCTTGCTACTGCTCACTCTATGGGTCCACACTGCTTTTATGAGCTGTAACACTCACTGCAAAGGTCTGCAGCTTCACTCCTGAGCCAGCGAGACCACGAACCCACCAGAAGGAAGAAACTCTGAACACATCCGAACATCAGAAGGAACAAACTCCGGACACGCCGTCTTTAGAACTGTAACACTCAAACGGCGAGGGTCCGCGGCTTCATTCTTGAAGTCAGTGAGATGAAGAACCCACCAATTCCGGACACACCAGGACACCCAGACAGAGTGGGGCACGAAAATCGGGTGGGACATGTCTCTTCTCTCAGCCAGAGTCCCACTCCATGTAGGCACGGAGATCCCGAACGGGCCCTCAGGTTGTGAGAAACACACTCACCCGTTCAAACCCAAAGAATGGACTTAGAGGCACGAAGAACAGTGAAAATGAGACTTTTTATAATGGCCTTGTAACATCGGGTGTCTGGGATGACACACCTGGGACAGTCACAACAGGTAATTTATCTCCAGTACGCAAGTCCCTCCCCTAGTTCCTCACTGGTTGAGTACTATGGGGTTATAACTTTCCCGGACGACACTAAGTTTCATTATCCTCCTTATAAGGTTATAACCCATCCCCTTCCCCGCTTAAGTTTCAATTTCCCAATAATGAAACTTTCTTCTCTTTTATGGGCTGACCCCTCCTCTACATTCTGTTTGCTTACTGTGACCTTCCAAGGTGCGTGGGCCATGCGGTTTGTTACATTTGCAGGCTGGCTGCCGGTACTTAGATTGATCATGCCTTGAAAATGGACCATTTAAAATGTTTTCTCACAGAACTCACTTCTACTTCCATTCTTTTTCAATATTACTTGCTATAAAAGTTTCCTAATTTACTTTAAATCCTTCCACACATCAGAAACAATGTCGTCTTCCTCTGTAAACCATTGCAGAGTATATGGCTCTACTGAGAATAATATTTTAATATCTTCCTAATTTATTTTTTGTGTCTACTAAATTGTTAAATTCTCAGATCAAGAACTCTGTCCCACCTAGAATAAAGCTGAAAACATCACACACATAATTACTGTTTTACAAATAAATAAATTAGCTGAAATGTATTTTGTCAAAGGAATTGAACAACTGAGATAAATAAGTAATTTGTCCTAGTTATTGACTGTCCTTTTAATGTTTGAATAATTTTTGGCTGCCCAACTTCATTTGAATACTCTTCTGAGGTTTAATTTTCTAAAGGAGTCAGAATCTTCCCTCCCTAATTTATCTTTCATCTAGATTATAAACACATGATACAGCCAGTCACTCACATTGTTATTAGACTACATCTTGGGAGGGAGCGGTAGCAGCAGGCAAGCTGGCATTCACTGAACAGCCTCACTAGCATGAGCTCTGTATCTGAATGTAGTGAGTACAGTGCAGTGTAGCATTAGCTGGAGTAACTCTTCCTTTTCCCTGGCTATAGAGCCCTCAAGCCTGACTCTTATAACCCAGGGTGTTTTTGGTCATCAGACAGAATAATTCTTGGTGTATTTCTTTACTCTTCGAATTGTTCAAAATTGGGTCTATTGCTTTCAACTAAAAACCTGATTAGACATATAGCTATTGACACTGGGTTTGACAACAAACTATACTGTTTAAGGTGAAGATGTCAAACGTAAAGAGTAGAAATGAACACAGGAAATTTAAAACCTGAGAAAATAAATCGCCATGATGTGTAGTTTCACAAATACAGCAAAAACTATCTTAATTTAAAAATAATAGTTTTTGAAAGAGTTCTCTATGGATTCTTAATTGGCACATGAATTAATCACATTTTAACTATTGAAATAAATAACAAATTTGGCAACTTAAACAAACATTGATTTGGGAAGAACATTAGCTGGGATGATGTTGAAAGACAAAAATCTGATTCATATTTTAGTTCCCTTGTTAAAAAGGTAGATCCTAAAGGAGCAATTTCACTCATACAGAGACCCTTGTGAAATTTTACTATTTACTACCCTAACTTATTGTTTGTTCCTAGTTAATTAGGTAACTAGTCTAACTAGTCTATATATTAATCAATTAATGTCTAGCTATATTCATTTCCAAGGCCTATATCTTGCATAATCATTTCATTAAACTTACAAAATGCCTTAGAACATAAAATCAGGTATTTTTCTCGATAATTGACTAAATGATATTTTGTTCCTTCTTTATTCATCTGAATAGTTATAAATGCAAGAGAATGTAGTGACCCATTTAATTGTCTTAAATTTTGTTTTGTATTTTGTGGTTTTACTTTCTTCCTACTACCATAATTGACTAAACAATATTTTATTAAATAGATTGACTCAATAATTAACCAATATTTTGTTCCTTCTTTATTCATCTGAGTAGTTATAAGTGAAAGAGAATGTAGTGACCCATTTAATTGTCTTAAACTTTTTTGTATTTTGTGGTTTTACTCTTTCTTCCCACTACTCTCTCTTCTTAGCTGTACATTCTTTTTACCAATTAGCCTTGCACTATTATATAGTAGAGAAGATCATTTTTTATTTGGTTTTATCATTGTAAACCAGAATCCTGTTTCTCAGTTATGTTTTATGTACGCCAAGAATTTATACCTCTTATAGACCATCTTTCTTTTCCCTTTTACTCACCCTAGGAACCTCTCTTGACTAATAGCCCCTCCTTCAAGCAACAGTGGCTTTGGTTCTTGCAATTGAAAACTTTTATCTTTATTATTTGTTAAGTTTTGTTAAGTTTGTTGTGAGAACAATTTTAAAAGTTTCCATGAAGATGCTGTCTTTCTTAGTAAAAATGATCCTATCCTCCAGAAATTAGATTCAAGATATGATTGGATAGTGGGCTTACTCTGCTATTTTGCTGTCTGTGTCTATTGTTTTTCCCTATATTACAGATGTACAGTCGACTCAAGTCTATCACTTTTACTAAAGTGAGTCTTTTAAAAATATTTTTTAAAGATGACACATCAAGTGTGAAGTGATTGGGAAGAAATAATTAGAGAGTCACCAAGTGAAAATTAATAGAGAAATCTGAAGTGTTATAGCAAGTATATTATTATTAGAAAATCACAGTGTTTGATTTTTAAACAAAGTTTAAGATAGGCTCTTTGTTTTGCTGTCCTTCTTAGAAGGCCTTGTTACTTTCAGCCCTGTTCCACTGCTCCAAGACCTACAACCACATGAGTGGCAAGTCAGGAAGTGGGGTTAGAAAGAATATCTCAACTTGGAAGTCATTAACTGACAGGTGGGGCCCTTCTGGACCTTGGTTATGTCACTACTGAACGTCTCCTTTACCATAGCAGAATTGTCAATGAAGTCTTTGGGTTGCCCCCTGTTTATCCCCTTTCAAAGAATACCTAATGTAGAATAATTTTGAGTCATGTAGATGTTATTAGCTTGTATTAGTGAAGTTGCACATTGGCTCATAATTCTCTGAAACTGAAGTTACCTAGAGGATGTAGGGTTCACAGAACTTTTATAAAATAAAGTAGGAATTCTCTGAGATTATTTGATGGAAGAAGACACAATTGTAGTGAGAAGTTATTGAGTCTGAAGTCAAGAAGTTGTATAAAAAATCCTGACAACATCACTTCAAATCAAAGCTTTAGTTTTTTTAATTTACACAATACAGAGTGTAGACCTTGTTATTTGCAATGTGCTAGAGGTGAATACCACATACTCTATAGGAATGTTGTGAATCTCAAATGAGATAAAAATTTACATTTTCATAAGAAAATGGAAAGCAGTGATGGAAAACATTTTCTGGAAAGACCAGATAGTAAGAATTTTTATTTTGGTTCTAGACTCTGTTGCAAATGTTCAACTCTGCCACTGTAGCTCCAAAGTAGCTAGAGACACTCTGTAAAGGGATTGGCATGGTGTGTTCAGTAAACTTTATGTACAATGAAATTGGAATTCCATATCATTTTTATATGTTACAAAAGGTCATTCTTCTCTTTAAAGTTTTCAAGCATCCAAACATTTAAAAACATTCTTAGTTTTCAAGCTAGTGAAAATAAAAAACAGCAGCTATTAGCCTTTGGCCTGTAGGCTGTAGTTGTGCTGACCACTGTGGTAAAGCATTATGAATGTTGATCTACTGGCTTCCCATGGTTTCCTCATATGCTTAGAATATAAATAGATCAGGTCTTCCAATTCAATCCAATAATTATTTGAACTTTTGTATGTTTAACATGCTCTCCACACTGGGGAGTGGAAGTGGAAATCATAGAACCACATAAAATGGCTATTACTTTTAGAATGAGTATAACAATGCAACTGAGGAGACTGCAGGGAAAATCAAGGGTATTGTTACTGGTGGAGGGTGTCCAGGTTCTTGATGTCTTATAAAAAGAATTAGACAAAACACACAAACAAAGCAAGAAAAGAATGAAGCAACAAAAGCAGAGATTTATTGAAAACGAAAGTACACTCCACAGTGTGGGAGCGGCTGGAGCACAGGGGCTCAAGGGCCCTGTTACATAATTTCTGGGGTTTAAATAGCCTCTAGAGGTTTCCATTGGTTATTTGGTGTATGCCCTATGTAAATGAAGAAGATTAAGTAAAGTTGCAAAGTCATGTACTCAGTGTATGTCCTATGTAAATGGAGAGGATATTTCCTGTCATAGCTGAAGTGTTTTCATTTGATTTAGTTCCAAGAAGTCAGCATGAATCTGCCTTATGTTCCCTGCCTGCAGACTCTATTCTCCTGCCCCAGTATGAAGCAGAATATGATATATATTTTAAAATATGAATTATATATAAATAATTTTATGTATAATTTATTTATAATTATATATATAATTTATATTATATATTATATTATATATATATATAATTTAAGTTTGTTGTTAGAAGAATTAAAACAGTTCCATTGGAGATGCTGTCTTACTTAGTAAAAATTATCCTTTCCTCCAGAAATTAGATTCAAGGTATCATTTAATAGAATTAGATTCAAGGTATGATTTATTTAAAATACATTTACTCTAATATTTTGACATATTTGTCAGTTGTGTGTACACACACACACACACACACAAATTTAAAACATAATAAGACCATGAAATGGCAAAGACAGAAAAATTCAATTGCCATTACAGAGATTGAGAGCCAATGGCATAAAAACTGGCCTTTCTTAGTCTCATCCTTCCAAATGTTTCTTTTGTGTAGTGATTAAAGCAATATTCATAGCCTTAGTCTTTTTCCTCAATAAATATACTTTTTCATTCTGATGTTTGAAAACATCTATCAGTTCTGAGTTCTACAATTGAGTTCACAATTGAATAACTTTCGTTCCTGCATGACAGTGTGGTGAGTAATTGTATCACCTGTCTCCAACATAGTGTTAAAAATCAATTAATATGAGGTGATGAGTTAATTTAGAAACTAAAGAGAGAAATTCTGACTTTTAATTAGAATGAGAACTATATAATTTATACACAAAGGATAATATTCATATTCAAAGAAATAATGGAAATTTTTATTAATATGTTATAAATACATTAAGGTGAAATTATAAAAATTAATAACCATTTACCAGTGCTGATTTCTTCACAATAAATTTAAAAAGTATATGCATACTATAGAGAATATAGTATTTGAAACATAAAAATTGTGATAGATATTATCCATATTAGTAATTATTTTCTAAAAACTTTGAAATTACCTTGTCTTCAGTTTCAGATTTTAAAATAATAGTAATAAGATGTTGATAGTAAATACAAAACAAGTACATAGTAAATAAATTAAAAACAAAAAATAAGGAAATTGTAATTAATATTTACAACAGAGTAAAAATGATACTAATTTTCTCCAATGCAAAAAGAGTTTCAGAATGAGTTAATTATGCAATTACTTAGTTTTCTTATTTTTCAATGTCAAGTAGTTGAAGAAAAATGTAAAGAAATCATTAATGTGACCACTTGGTGCAAGTCAATAAAAAAAAAAGAAAATCTAGTAAAGCCTGAACCATAACCAATCTAGCCATCATAATGATGGCAATGATTTACATAACAAAGAGTCAAAATTTGGTGTAATTTTGTATTTATTTTATATAAGCTTCTTAGATTTAATGCTCTTAGATACAAATGGCCTTAGCACCAAATCAGAGATGTTAGGTTACTTGGAGTTCACATAAACAATAAATTGGAAAACCTTATATATATGTATAGATTAAACAGGCCATAGCCCATGTTTGTAAAATCGTTCTGTCCCAGCATCACTGTTTCTTACAACTAAAGATTGAAACCTTAGAATAAATTTTACATTCAATAACTACACAAGCAACATGAATTAACCTGCAAAGTACTCTCTATAATAGGAAAAAAACAAGAGAAATCCTATCACTATCATTACTCATCTATATCAGTGTTTCTCAAAATTTGTTACAAAAATAATACATATATATGCATATCTATTTCCTCTTTCTATGCATATACATGATACATATATGTATATATGCCTAGGTATATACACACATATAGATATGGTTTGGCTGTGTCCCCACCCATATCTTACCTTGAATTTTAACTCCCACAATTCCCACGTGTTGTGGGAGGAACCCAGTGGGAGGTGATTGAATTATGGGGGTGGGTCTTTCCTGTGCTGTTCTGGTGATAATGAATGAGTCTCATGAGATCTGACGTTTTTAAAAACAGGAGTTCCCTGCACAAGCTCTCTCTTTATTTTCTGCCATCCTTGTAAGATGTGATTTGCTCCTCCTTGCCTTTCACCTTCTGCCATGATTGTGAGGCCTCCCCAACCACAAAGAAGTCTAACAAACCTCTTTCTTTTGTAAATTGCTCAGTCTTGGGTATGTCTTTATCAGCCATGTGAAAACAGACTAATACAGTAAATTGGTACCAGTAGAGCGGGGCATTGCTGAAAAGATACCCAAAATGTGGAAGCAACTTAGGAACTGGGTAACAGGCAGAGTTTGCAACAATTTGGAGGGCTCAGGAGAAGACAGGAAAATGTGGGAAAGTTTGGAACTTCCTAGAGACTTGTTAAATGGCTTTGACAAAAATGTTGATGGTGATATGAAAAATAAGGTCCAGGCTGAGATGGTCTCAGATGGAGATGAAGAACTTTTGGGGAACTGAAGCAAAGGTGACTCTTGCTTTGTTTTAACAAAGAGACTGGTAGCATTTTGCCGCTGCCCTAGAGATTTGTGGAACTTTGAACTTGAGAGAGATGATTTAGGGTATCTAAATCATTTAGGCAGAAGAAGTTTCTAAGCAGAAAAGCATTCATTCAAGAGGTGACTTGAGTCCTGTTAAAGGCATTCAGTTTTATTAGGAAATCAGAGTTCCAAAGTTTGGAAAATTTGCAGCCTGACACTGCAAATGAAAAGAAATTCCCATTTTCTGAGGAGAAATTCAAGCCAACTGCAGAAATTTGCATAAGTGACTAGAAGCCCAATGGTAATCACCAGGACAATGGAGAAAATATCTCCAGGACATGTCAGAGGTCTTCACAGCAGCCGCTCCCATCACAGACCCAGAGGCATAGGAAGAAAACATGCTTTCCTGGGTCCAGCCCAGGGTCCCTGTGCTGTGTGCAGCCTAGTGGTTTGGTGCCCTGTGTCTCAGCTGCTCCAGCTGTGGCTGAAAAGGGCCAATGTAGAGCTAGGGCCATGGCTTTGGAGGGTGCAAGCCCCAAGCCTTGGCAGCTTCCACATGGTGTTGAGCCTTAGAGTGCACAGAAGTCAAGATTGGGGTTTGGGAACCTCTGCCAAGATTTCAGAAGATGTATAGAAATGCCTGGATGCCCAGGCAGAAGTTTGCTGTAGGGGCAGGGCCTTCATGGAGAACCTCTGCTAGGGAATGCAGAAGGGAAATTTGGGGTCAGAGCCCCCACACAGAGTCCCTGCTAGGGCACACCTAGTGGAGCTGTGAGAAGAGGGCCGCTATTCTCCAGGCCCCAGAATGATCTACTGACAGATTTCCCTGTGTGTCCATAAAAGCCACAGACATTTAACTCCAGCTTGTGAAAGCAGCCAGGAGGGAGCCTGTACCCTGCAGAGCCACAGGAGCAGAGCAGCCCAATACTATGTGAACCCACCTTTTGCATCAGTGTGACCTGATGTGAGACATGGCATCAAAGGAGATAATTTTGGACTTCTAAGATTTGACTGCCCTGCTGGATTTCAGACTTGCACGGGACCTCTAGCCCCTTTGTTTTAGCTAATTTCTCCAATTTTGAATGGCTGTATTTACCTAATGCCTGTACCCTAATTCTATCTAGGAAGTAACTGACTTGTTTTTGATTTTGCAGGCTCTTAGGCCAAAGGGACTTGCCTTGTTTCAGATGAGATGTTGGACTGTGGACTTTTGAGTTAATGATGAAGTAAATTAAGAGTTTGGGGGATTGTTGGGAAGGCATGATTCATTTTGAAATGTGAGGACATCAGATTTGGGAGGGGCCAGGGGCAGAATTACATGGTTTGGCTGTGTCCCCACCCATATTTCATCTTGCATTATAACTCCCACAATTCCCACATGCTGTGGGAGAAACCCAGTGGGAGGTGATTGAATTATGAATACGGTCTTTCTTGGGCTGTTCTTATGACAGTGAATGAATCTCATGAGATCTGATGTTTTAAAAATGGGAGTTCCCTGCACAAGCTCTCTCTTTGCCTGCTGCCATCCATGTAAAGACTGACTTGCTCCTCCTTGCCTTTCACCTTCTGCCATGATTGTGAGGCCTCCCCAGCCATGTGGAACTGTAAGTCCAATAAACCTCTTTCTTTTGTAAATTGCCCAGTCTTGGGTATGTCTTTAGCAGCAGTGTGAAAATGGATGAATACACCTATATATAAGTACCACATATACAGTTCTCATGTTAAGGTGAAACGAAATTTCCTGGGGCCAGAAATAGGTATTTAAAAAGATCCTGCAATTGATCCTTACACAGTTTCCTAAAAATGGAAATAATACTATGAATAGCCTTTATCCACACGTAGGTGGCATATGTGTTTTGTCAATAATTCATCATAGATTTTTTGATTATCTAAGTAAGGGTGATGCTGATAATCAACCGTTATTTCAGTACTAGGATCACTGACTTTTTTTCCCCAACAAAATAGAGTTTATAACCTCAAATGTGGATGAGAACAAGAAACTACCGAAAATTGGAATTGCTGTATTTTATTTTCCATACAAATTCCTACAGATAAATAAAAATTTCTTGTTAGTAAAAATATATCTATGAGTAAAATAATATGAGTAAAAATGGAATATAAGCTATTGATCTCATTTTAAGAATTAAAAATAGGCCGGGCATGGTGGCTCAAGCCTGTAATCCCAGCACTTTGGGAGGCCAAGGTGGGCGGATCACGAGGTCCGGAGATCGAGACCATCCTGGCTAACATGATAAAACCCCATCTCTACTAAAAATACAAAAAATTAGCCGGGCATGTTGGCGGGCACCTGTAGTCCCAGCTACTCAGGAGGCTGAGGCAGGAGAATGGTGTGAACCTGGGAGGCAGAGCTTGCAGTGAGCCGAGATCGCGCCACTGCATTCCAGTCTGGGGGACAGAGCAAGACTCCGTCTCAAAAAAAAAAAAAAAAGAATTAAAAATAGCTTGCACACATACAATTTTGAGAGAAAACTATTGAAAAGTTTTAACTGATTACATAATCAATAAAAGATGACTCAATTTGTAATCCGCTGGATATCTTCAGGCTTCAATCTCTTTGTCTTTAAAATTAGGCCAGGATTGTTCTAGGGAATATCTAAAATTTCTATCAGTTTTTATCATCAATGATCCCATGATTCAACTAACCCTTAACTATTGCTCCTCCCTTCCCAAGAATCTCCGTAAAGTAGCTTAAATTTTTCTTGCTTTGTGTAGCTAGCTTATTAGCCTTTCATATTGAGAACTAGTATTAAGTCTAGTAATCACCAGCATTTTTCTTGGTTTAACGATGTCCATAGAAATACTTGCGGCCGGGCGTGGTGGCTCACGCTTGTAATCCCAGCACTTTGGGAGGCCGAGGCGGGCGGATCACGAGGTCAGGAGATCGAGACCACAGTGAAACCCCGTCTCTACTAAAAATACAAAAAATGAGCCGGGCATGGTGGCAGGCGCCTGTAGTCCCAGCTACTCGGAGAGGCTGAGGCAGAAGAATGGCGTGAACCCGGGAGGCAGAGCTTGCAGTGAGCCGAGATTGCGCCACTGCACTCCAGCCTGGGTGAAAAAGCAAGACTCCGTCTCAAAAAAAAAAAAAAAAAAAAGAAATACTTGCTGGAAATGCACAATGATATTGACCCTCTTGATGAATGTAGATTACTTTAATACTTACATTTTTACTATACTTATGATCACATAAATGAAGATGTGTCAATTATTAGGTGCTGTAAATACACTAATTTAAGCCAGGTAGTCTCAGTCACCCATTCTTCACAGTAGAGTGTCATGTGTCTCTACTGCCTATTTTAGGGGATTAGATTTCTGAAAGTATGTTTTGCAACTGAAGAATCACCATAGAACTTAAAGATTTATATTAAAAAAAAGGAAAGCTTTATTTTTAAAAACATTATGTTTTTAAGTTTGAAGCTATCTTTGTCTTCTTTCAGAGGCCAAATAGGTAATTTCAGCATTTTGCTGAAAGTATCTTCCAAAATTGTAAATGTAGAATCTCAAGAATGGGCATTTGGCAAAAGTAGCATCAAAAGGCATGTCCCAGAGAGAAAGCCAAGGAGCCTGGCAGACCTAAAGATTATTTGGGAAAGAAAATAAACACTAGCAATCAGTCCAATTAGATGTAGCTGTAAAGTAAGTGTTTTTGTTGAAGGGGCTATTCGTCTGTGCTTAAACATTTTTTATTTTATTCACATCATATATGTTGTGCAGAAAACCTTATTAGTTGTTCCCATAACAACTAAATATAATGCTACATTTTATGAATGATCCATAAGCTCTAGTAATATTATGAAGTAATTTTTAAAACTAATCTGTGTATTCGTTGTCATTTTGGAAAGAGCATGTTAAAAATTTGATTTATAATGTTGTGTGAAATTTAATCTGATGTGTGAAATTATAGAAACCACATAAAGTCTAAACATAAATAGATTTTGAATGTTACTCTTCCCAAGTAACCTTCATGTAAGGCTATCCATCTTTATAGTCTACTGAAAACTCTTTTAAAAATTGTTTGTGTATGCTACATAACATGCATGTGTACAAATGTCCTTGTCATTTGCATTAAAAATTGTTAATATTGTTTATCAATTTGTGACTATTTTACAGGAAGAAGGTTTAAATTGTATGGCACTTTGTCTTCTTGATGTTATATAAAAACATAATACCTGAGATGGCTCATACTGGTGTAATTTTCCAGGTAAATTTATAGTCTAGTAATTGGATATTATGAATTGATAAAAATAATGCCAAGATAACTGAAAATATTAATAGATTCTGATCTTTTATTGCCTGTGAAATTTTGTTAATTTATCAATTAGATCTGAGAAAATGAGTTTTACAAGCTATATCAACTGATAGTATAAAAATTATTTAATAGATCATCGTAATATGACTGTATACTGGCTTGATACTTTTTTTCTTACTAAGGTAAATTATTCAGGTATTTTAACTTTTAAAAAAATTAGATTGATTAATAAAAATGAAGATGAGCAAGCCTATCTCTGGAATATCAAATTAATTAGAATGTAACATATCAACTCATTGTTACTTAAAAGATAAGAATAAGAAATGTTTCAATGGCAGAGGAAAAATGTCAACAGAGCTTTGATTCAGAGAAGGCTACAGAATGAATAGTCAGTAGTTAAGTACAAAGCATTAGAAAATTCACAAAAGTAATTACTGATGTTTTAACAACCACTCTTTAAGACCTCCTACATGTATCATTATAGTAATAATTAGGATTAGAAATACTAAAATTTTAGGAGTTTTTCCAAGGGCATTTGACAATTTTTAAGTGAACTGCTAAATACACAAAATTATGTCAATACATTTTCCTTGTTAAAATAATACTGTATACAGCTACAAGTCTCCTTTGTCCACCTGATCCAAATCTCTTTAACTCTCTCCAGGTGTGGCCTCTCTTGACAGGTTAATATGGATTCATAATGTATATGCCTATGTAATGTATCTATGGCTGTCATATATACATATACATTTTTAAATATAAATTATATCCTTTGTTTCTATCACGGGGCAACTTGATTTGATCACTCTTGTTAGTGTATGTAAATAATGCATTAAACAAACATACAGTTGACCTTTGAATAACATGGGTTTGAACTGTGTGGGTCCAATTCTACCTGGAGTTTTTTCACTAAACATACCAGAAAAATTTTTGGAGATTTGGGACAATTTGGAAAAACTTGGACATAAAATACATAGCCTAGAAATATCAAAATCAATTTTAAATTTAGGTATGTCATGAATGCATAAAATATATGTAGATACTATAATAGTGTATTTTATCATTGACTACCATACAATATGCACAAATCTATTACAAAAAGTTAAACATTATCAAAGCGTATGCACCCAAACACTTACAGACTATACATGGCATCATTTGCAGTCAAGATAAATGTAAACAAATTTAAAGATTCAGTATTCAATCACAATTGCATACAATTAACTGTAGTGTATACTGTACTACTATAATAAATTTGTAGCCTCCTCCCATTACTATTGCAGTAAGCTCAAGTGTTTTCTGCATGCTCTAAAAGCCTCTTATGTTGTTCATCACCTCAGAGTGAGCATTTTTATCCAGTTTAATGTGATACCATAAACTCTTCATAATATCGTGGGGCCAATACAAAGGGCCACTAGTGATGCTTTCTTGTTATGCACTGTAGATTGAAATCTGCAGCTGTGGCTGCCCACCATTTCGAGATAAATGAATTCAGGGTAAGGACCATTGCAAAGAAAGAGAAGGAAATTTGTTAAGCCATTGCTGCAGCTATGTCAGCAAGCACAAAAACCTTGCACTCTTTGTGAAATGCCTTTTTATGTTGTATTGAAAATGCAGCTTTTACGTAGGTGCAGGAGTGCTATAAGAAAAGCATAACTTTTCTTTGAGAAAAAGCAGAGTCATTCTAAAATAAAGTAAAAAGGAAGTGAAGAATCTAAAGCTGGAGTATTTAATGCAGCCAAGGATAGTTTGATAATTTTAGAAAGAAGTGTGCCTTAGAAATGTCAAGGACACAGGAGACGCAGCTTCTGTTGACCAAGATATAGCACATGAGTTTCCATATGACATTAAAGAAATAATTGAGGAGAAAGGATGATATCTGCCTGAACAGGTTTTGAATACAAACAAAAGTACCCTATTCTGAAAAACAGCCACCAAGGTCATTTATTAGTAAGGAAACGAAGTGAGCACAAGGATTTAAGGCAGGAAGGGGTAGGCTAACTACTGTTCTGTGAAAATGCAGTTGGGTTTATGATCATGGCTGCCTTTATCTGTAAAGCTGCTAACCCTTAAGTCTTGAAGGGAAAAGATAAACATTAGCTGCCAGTGTTTTAGTTATTTGGGCAACGAGAACTCTTTCTGGATTGGTTCCATTGATTCTTTGCCAATAAAGGACTACCTTTTAAAGTTCTTTTGATATTGGATGATGCTCCTGCCCGTGTAGAACCCTGTGAGTTCAAAATTGAAGGTGTCAAAATAGTCTACTTGCCCGCAAACATGATGTCTCTAATTCAATCTCTAAATTAGGGGGATATAAGGACCTTTAAGGCCATTACACATGGTATCTATGGAAAGACTTGTCAATACTGTGGAAAAGAACTCTGGTAGAGAGAACCTGATGAAAATCATGAAAGTATGGAAGAATTACACCATTGAAGATGCCAGTGTTGTCATAAGAAAAAAAAAAAAACCACGAAAGCCATTAAGCCTGAAACAATAAATTCCTGCTGAAGAGAACTATGTCCAGGTGTTGCGCATAACTTCACAGGATTTACAACAGAGCCAATCGAGGAAATCATCAAAGGGATTGTGGACATGGCAAAAAAAAAAAAAAAGTGAAGGACGAGGGTTTTGAAATATGAATGTTGGAGAAACTCAAGTGCTAATAGACACTGCACCAGAGGAATTAATGGATGAAAACTTGATGGAGATGACCGCTTCTAAGCCAGTGCCAGACTATGAAGAAGACAGAAGGAACAGTGCCAGAAAACAAATTGATGTTAGACACTCTGGCAGAAGGGTTCTGATTATTCAAGACTGCTTTTGAGTTCTTTCATGATGGGGTGTCGAAACTAAAGCAAACATTAGAAAATAACTAATACCATATAGAAACATTTTTATAGAAATGAAAAACCAAAAATGTCAGACAGAAATTACAATGTGTTTCCATAAAGTGACACTAGGTATGCCTGCACCTCCTGCCTCCCCTTCCACATCCTCTGCCTGTTCCACCTCTTCCAACTCTGCCACGCCTGACAGCAAACCAAGCCCTCCCCTTTCTCCTCCTCTTCAGCCTTCTCAATGTGAAGATGAGGATGAAAACCTTTACAACAGTTCAGTTCCACATAATAAATAATAAACATTTTTTCCTTCCTTATGATTTTTAATAACATTTTTATTTATCTTACTCTATTGTAAGAATACAGTGTATAATACATGTAACATAAAAATGTGTTTATCAACCCTTTATATTATCACTAAGGCTTCTGGTCAGCAGTAGGCTATTAGTAATAAGTTTTGAGGAGTTAACAGTTATGTGTGGATTTTCGACTGTGTGGGAAGTCAGCAACCCTAACTCTCACATTGTACAAGGGTCGACTGTATGTGGATTGTAATCCAAACATAGCCTTACTTTTTTCTTCTCATTTTCTTAAACTTTATTCTTTGGAGTAAATACCTCCTGAAGATTGATAAAAATTTAGACAAGCCTAAGATAGATCTGGTCATTTTTAAGTAATAAAATATCCTTTATTCACTGGGAGTCATAAAAGTAAAATCTCAGTTTTGAAAATTGCATATTTAGTCCTAGGTGACAGTGAAAATTTTGCAATGTTTAGCTTTAAATCATCTTTTCTTAACTGTGTGGGATTGGTTCAGGCTGAAGCTACATTGGAAATAAAGCAGGATACCTTTACTTTCTTAATATAAATTTAAGATTGCCAAGCTCATCTTCTTCCCCACTGACTAGTGGCAAATTCAGACAGAGCCATTTGTCAAATACTGTGTAAGAGGGAGAAGGAGATTACGTAGTTCTTGTTTGGTGTGTAGTTAGAGCTCTCTGAACATGGCAGATAGTTAAATGTGACTCTTGCCTTCCTGGGACATGTTCCTGGGCATTTTAAAGGCTACTATCTGGATCCCTCACTTTCAGTTCTCTTGACTTAATATGAGGCATCTGCATTTCGAGTCACTTTTTGTAGTCCTCCAGTAGTCTTGGCATTTAGTTGCCTACCTCCATCTCTGTCTGCTGAGGTCACTCCTCAGGCAGTTCTCTTAGGCAAGATCCAAGATGATTCCACATTTGTGCTCCCTCATACAGGTCCCAGTGGGGATCTAAAGGAAAAACTTGGGGCTCCTTTATCTCTACAAATGCTGAGATTGGAAGTAATTAAGGAGAGCAATCTAGCCTTCTTAGTGTCAGGCATCTCCCTACAAATTACAGAAAAACACTTCTAAAGTTCTCACCCTGGCATTTTTAAGTGATCCTCAAAAGGCTTGGGGGCTTAAAGATAATATAATTTGCCCGAATATATTAGTTTTTAAGCCAGCCACAAACAGGTGGAATTGTTGCGTCCTGGGGTGTGTACATTTTAAATTTTAACGGAATGTAGTAAATTTTTACCCCGCATGATTTTCTTTGTGCTAACAACATTTAAAAGTGTCTCCAGAATGGTAGAAAATACTTGCAAAATATTTCCACATTATTTATTTATTTATATATTTATTGAACTTTATCTTTTCCATTTTCATTTTGACAAGAAATCGTACATCTTGCTCAAACCTGGCCTCAATAGAAAACAAGAAAACACATTAAAAGTTACACTGTTAGGTATTTTCTTGTGAATAAATAATTTTCTCTATATATTTTGCATGACATATTGCTCACTTTAAAATATTTTTGTCAGGTTTTCAGTGATTTAAAAATAGCTTTTTGATAATTGAGGCAACTGGACAGTATAACCATTCTATACAGTTTTGTTACCTACTTTCATTCCTTTCTCTCTCTCTCTCTCTCATTCTATCTTTCTCTCTTTCTTGTGGCCACTACGGTAAGCAAAATAAAATTTGGGAAAGTCACTTTATATTTTCCTTCCTGATGTATCAATGAATTTGAAAAACTTCAGTTCTGATTTATTGTAAGTGCTACTGTGTGTGAGAGCAAGTTTGAGAAAGAGAAAGTTTACACATGTGATAGAGAAAGAGGGAGAGAGAGATTAGAGTGGAAAGAAAATGAAATGCATTAGAAAAGTAATTGATTTATGTCAAATGTAAATATATGTTTTACTATAAGAAAATACAACTCAGTTCTTTTTATTAGAGAAATTCTGTAGTAAGAAATGATCCATTTTTATTAGAAAATATTTTTTGGTATAATTTAGTTCTATTTGAGGAATGTACATTCAAAACCAGATCATTTATTTATTGCTTTTCTCTCTAGCTTGTATTAATGCCTTTAGAGATTTTTCTTAAAAACTCCTATGAACGTGCGGAGAGGAGGTCATTTGAGTGTTTGAGTGTCTTGTGTCCCATCTACCCTTAATATAACTGTAACAGAATGTTAAAATAATGAAAAGAGTAATACACAATTAGTGAATGCAACAGAAACTCAGTTTCTTTTTTTTTCTGCTTTTTTTCCTCTAACAAGCTTCAAGATCATCCTTTTCTATTACTATGTGATTTGCTCCCTAGTAGTTCCTAAATTACTTCCCCTCCTTTTCATCTTGTCATTTTTTCACTATTCAAAAATATATTTTGTAATCTTTAAACAAGGAAACCCAGGCATTATGCTGCCCTTTCTGCATTACTCTTTTTTCTTTCTTTGATCATCTGTTCCTTTCAGGTGCCATGGTTTGTTTAAAGAGGAGGCTGAACTAAAGTGTACTCTTGTGTGCAAACAAAGTAAATGTAGGAGGCATAGGTATAGAGCCAGACCACAGAAAAATGAAGCAAGGGGGCAGAGTGCACGCTGCAAAAATGCAGAATGGCAAGATACAAGATCATAATTTCTTTAAGTTGGAAAATCATTTGTGTGCAGTCATATTTTATATTGTAATCAGGTTTAATTGAGGAAAGTTATTAATTATGTTAAATATGTGACTTTTTTCATATTTCTTTCCCAAATGTGGATTGGAATAATCCCAGAAAAAATATACTCAACAGGAAGAAGTTTCTCATTCAGTTGATGTTTAAAAAATATTTTTCCAAATTTGTATTTTGATTTATTGACAATATAAAAACAAGACATACTCTTCCTTCATATTATATATATATAATATTAAACACATATTAATCAAAATTAAAAAAGCAACATTTTTATAACTGCATATATATAAAGAAAATTATAGGTATTATACATATCTTCCCTTAAAATATAGTCCAAATGCAGGAATGATATATTTCTCATTCATTTTCTAAAATGTGTTTCAGTTACCAATTGATACTGAATGTCCCTACTTTGTATATATGCTTTTGTATGTATATAAACACATATATGCATTACAGACATATGAGTCAACAAAACAAATAAATCTAAGAAACCCTAGAATTTATTATAAGGATAAATATTGTTCTGATACCATTAAAGGCTTCCAAAGACTACACAATTATACTAAAATACTTCTGGTGAATTTCATACCAGCTAAGTATGGCAAGCCCTAGGTAATGGCTTGCAAACAAGACAGTCATTCATTAAAACTTTTACCCCCAGAGCTATTTATATTCACTTTATATTGCTAGCCTATAGCCATGAGAAGAAGTGCTATTTTATTTTTATTTATTTATTTATTTATTTTTTTGCACAATAGTTGAGGTCTGTTTTACCAGTGGGGAAACAATCCAGTTGATTTTTCCTTATAGTAAATTTTGATATGGAAAAAAGGTCCAGCTTTTAAAAGTTGCCCAGATATTTATGTGCTTGGATAACCACAAAAGTACTTTTGTTTAAGTTCTTCTACATGACATGCAAATGGTCTTTATAAAGCAATGCTTCATTTGCCCTATTTTAAGTAAAATTCGTGTGCCTTTTTTTTCAGTCTGAAATGGAATCTGACATATCGAATCAGTCCATTGCTCCATCAAGCAGACTATTTTGCTTCTAATAATAGTCTATAAATGGGACTTTGGAGAAAAATAAAATATATTGGCTACTGCAAATTTGGAAATATCTTACCCAATGTTTCTGATTCTGTCCCATGTAGGCAATTCACTGTGAACTCTAAGGTCAGAATAATGCAAAATTTTTACATTTCCTTTATCATGGAAGTACTTCAAGTGCATTTCTTATTTTCAACTAACAGCTATGTGATAGCTTAGGGATTTTTTCTGTTATTAGATTTTACATCTCTTGTAAGTTATAAAAGTGTTGACAGTTTCCATATTGAATTTAATTCTATGTATTCTGTAGAAATCTACTTTCATTGTTTTTTATTGTGACTGTTTTTTGGAAGTGTTTCTATGGCTCTGAACAGTTTCAGCTACTCTGTAGCAGTATGCATTTCAGTTCATCTTTTCTATGACTAAAAAGTTGGCTGCTACTTTAACATAATGAAAGAAATTCTGCTTGTAAGAAAGCCTTAAAATATAGGTGATAATTGAGGAATACAGGTTTAGAGCAATCAATATATTTGCCTCCTATACAATGTTTATTTTAATAGCAAAAAACCCACCTTTTCCTATTAAATACATTTTTATTTTAACAGCAAAAAATTTTATCAACCAAAAGTTGAAATTTTCCAAAACTTACTCTAACATAGACTTAGGGTGCTCTTCACCAATCCCACATCATTGAGTTCAAGCAGCACTGAATTTAAATCCTGAAAAGGGTAGCAAAGTGAATTTATTTCTTATATTATAGTCACAAAATTTTTTTCACAGTATTTCATTTTTAGATCTACTTCAAAGAATAACAGATGCTTACATGAGATACTTATATAAGAAACATGAGAGCTATATACTCAATCTAGATTTTATAAACTATACACGATGTTTTCTTAGTAATTTACAATGATTTGAACGTAATGCATTTTATTCCTTCTCCTTCTTCATTCATGTACAGAAAATAATTCTCATGAAAAATTAATTTTTCTCACATAATTCTTGGAATTAATCCAGATTTTAAAATCTATAAATTACCTTACACTACCATGCTCTGTTAATACCATACTTAAAATCTGGGGATCTGAGAAAAATGTGTGGGGGGGTATATATATATATATATATATATGTATATATATATTTATATATAAATGATATTTATATTTAACATAATATATATCACAGATATACCATGATATAAATATCTATATTTAATATATAATATACATCATGATATATATCATATATATCATAATATAGATCTACATAGATCTATATGGAGATGACATATAATAATATATATCATATTACCTATATTACATATATAATATTAGATAATATATAATGGATATATAGATATGTATTTTATTTATATATAAATATATATTATATATTTATCATGATATATATTATATATATTTATATCATGATATAAATATATATATTTATCATGATATATATTATATATATTTATATCATGATATAAATATATATATTTATCATGATATAAATATATATTTATCATGATATAAATATATATATTTATCATGATAAATATATATATTTATCATGATAAATATATATATTTATCATGATATAAATATAGATTATATATATTTATCATGATATAAATATATGTATGATATTGCATCTGCATCTGTTATTACCAGCCCTCCCCTATAGGTAATATGATATATTATATTACACATATACCTATATATAGGTAATATGATATATATACACCTATATACCTATATATCATTTATTACATATATACCTATATATAGGTAATATGATATATATAATTATAAATATTTAATAGGATATATATGTTATGTATATATCATATATATACCTATATATGATTTATTACCTATATAACTATATATAGGTAATATGAGATATATAATTATATATATTTAACATGATATATATGTATATATACACATCATATTACCTTTGATAATTAGGCGGCACATTTATTGTGGTTTCTGTGGGAAGGGTAGGGCAAGTTAGGGCAAATAGGCTTAGAACTGGTTACTTATATCTGACAATGTCATGAAATTTATATTCATTAGTCCTGTTAAAATGTATCATTTAGGCTGGACACGGTGGCTCATGCCTTTAATCCCAGCACTTTGGGAGGCCGAAGTGGATGGATCACTTGAGCTCAGGAGTTCGAGACCAACCTAGGCAAAAAATATAAAATTTAGCCAGAGGTGGTGGCACGTGCCTTTAGTCCCAGCTACTTGGGAGGCTGAGGTAATAGGATTACACGGCACTGCACTCCGGTCTAGGTGACAGAGTGAGACACCATATCCAGATGAGCCTTCCCACAACCCCTGTATTTGTCTGTTCTCACCCTGCTAATAAAGACATACCTGAGACTGGGTAATTTATAAAGAGAAAGAGGTGTATTGGACTCACAGCTCCACAAGGCTGAGGAGGCCTCACAATCATGGCAGAAGGCAAGAAGAAGGAAAGCCACGTCTTACATGGCAGAAGGCAAGAGGGCATGTGGAGGGGAACTCCCCTTTATAAAACCATCAGATCTCGTAAGACTTACTCACTATAATGAGAACAGCACAGAAACCCCCCTGCCATAATTCAATTACCTCCCACCAGGTCCCTCACATGACACGTGGGATTATTATAATTCAAGATGAGATTTGGGTGAGAACACAGAGCCAAACCACATCAACCCCTCAAAATATAATGTATAGTTTAAAACTATATAAGTACGCCAGATAGCTCTAGGTCAGTCACAATTCCCTTAGGGGATGCTAATAGGCTCATAGGTTTACGTTATGCATCAATTTACAGAAGATAAAAATATGGTGAATACAATGACTTATCCATCCTTAAACATCATCGTTCTAATGAATATGGATATAATTCACATATAAATAGAAATGGAATTTATCATGCATTTTAAATTTATTTGCTTCATGAATTGTTACAAATACAGGTTATTTTTATTATTCACCATTTCAATCTGCTTTACAAAAATGTACATGCAAATTTCTACCTTCCACTAAATGAAATGTAGAGGCTACACTAGATAAATGGTGAAAACGTTTCAATATTTTCAGAAAATCTCCTATCTCATAAGATTTATTAGCAGATTCTTCCCGGTTCCTGAGTGAACAGTGCCCTCTTTTTCGATTCATAAATACATGGTCTCGTCTTATTCTGCAGAGATGTTTAATTTTTTGATTATTGATATATGACTTTTAAAAAGTCATATATAACTTTTATGTTTCTCATTAATATAAGAAACTTTGTATAAAAATCTCAGATTAAATTTAAAAAGAATGAGAATATATTAACCTGTTTAAAACAGAAAGCCAAAGTCAAGTAATGACCAATAGGAAACACAGAGCTTTTTTTTTCCCTCTCTTTCTTATATACTATTCTATTACTTTTTAAATATTATTTGGAAATTTATTTAGATGGAAATATTCGGCATAGAAAGAAAACAAGGATGCAGTACCTTAGTTAACTAAGAAGGCAACTAATTTCATCATTATTCACTTATTATAAGTACTCTCTACAGTGGATATAGATTAAATACAGGAGTATAGTCTGAAACTCTGTGGTGAGTTCTAGACTATATTATCTTGACTAGTCATCCTTAAATCTTGAATCAAAGACTGTATTCAAAACTACAGTATTTAAATTTTAGCAATGCATATGTTTTGTGCCCTTATGCAAATTTTAAGCAGGTTGAATCTGATTAATCTGTAAGACCTGCTATAATCTGCCCCCTTCCTGCTTCTGCAGCCTCATCTTAAATCGCTTTCCTTTGTGGTCATCAGAACCTTGCTGATCCTCTTTCTTTTTTCTTTATTTTGTTTTTGTTTTTTGTTTTTGAGACGGAGTCTGGCTCTGTCGCCCAGGCTGGAGTGCAGTGGCACCATCTGGGATCACTGCAAGCTCTGCTTCCCGGGTTCACGCCATTCTTCTGCCTCAGCCTCCCGAGTAGATGAGACTACAGGTGTCCGCCTCCACGCTCGGCTAAATTTTTGTATTTTTAGTAGAGACGGGGTTTCACCGTGTTAGCCAGGATGGTCTCAATCTCCCGTGTTAGCCAGGACGGTCTCAATCTCCTGACTTCGTGATCTGCCCGCCTCGGCCTCCCAAACTGATCATCTTTCTTTACCTTCATATGCATTGTCCCTGCCCTCGGACTCTGCGCAGCTTCCCGCTTCATACTCTTCCAACTCTGAATGGCTAGTGTTCATTACTCAGGTCTCACTAATATGTCCACTCTTCAGAATTGCCCACCCAAACTATCTTTTTGTAGAAGACTCCCTTTTTCTGTCATAGTACTCTTAGTTTTCCTTATAACTTCATAATTTTAGATATTGTTCACATATTTTTTTACTTGATATTCTCTTCCTCAGAAAATGATAAATCTCAGGAAGTGTTTGCAACACTGTAAATGCAAGGCTTAGCACAGTGCTTGACAGTATAATTATTGTGAATCAGTGAGTGAAAGTTACTAAAATAGTAGGTGTGGGAGAAAAGAAAATCAGTACCTGATTTTTATGAGAGATGCAGCTATTTGTCTGCTTATTGATTGGATGGAACAAGTCTATTAAAATGTCCTAGTAAAGGGGATTTTTTTTCTCCTTGTCTCAGATAAGTGCACGACAACAATTCTAGGTGAGTGAGTCTCCTATGATGAACTAAGCTTTTCCCATGAGTTGGGCTTCCCAAAATCCACACTGGCATGCCAACGGTGACAGTGGTGGGATGAACAGAGCCAGAGCTCCGTCTAATATTGCAGTCATGTTCTCCAACCGGTTTTACACAAAGATATTTTTTCTGCTCTCAATTTTTCTGATTCCTTTATTCAATTACTAATTTATTCTGTATCTAAATGAAAAAGAGAGAGACTATTTTTATCCCACAATGCCTTTTCTCCAAAGAGTTATTTTGAAGGTCATGAAGCAATGCTAATAAGATGAGTTGTAAGGTAATATTCCAGAATACTAGTATTATTAAAGCTGAAGATGATTGTAAATTGGCTATTTGAAAAATTTGGTTTGCAGATAAACTATTGATGAGAGAGATAACAAAAAGAAAGTATGGAAATTTATGTTTGAGAAGATGATAACAATTACTCTGAGGAGAGATATTAAACAATTGGCAATATTGGAAGAAAACTATATACATAATATAATATTACTATACACAAAAGAAGAGTTAAAATAAATGGTGCTGACCACATTCTCCTATTATGCGACAGTGTGTGAAATCCTTAGATTTAATCAGATTCAGAAGAGTCCATAAAGCTCCTAGAAATCCTAGAAAGCTATTAAATTTTGCCTTAAATTAAATGTCCTGTGCCCCATCCAATTGTGAAGCTCTCTCTGTGATTAGTGGAAATTCTGTTTTGACTTTCAAAAATTTTATAATTCACTGTTTGTGAAGGATTACAAGAATTTGTATGCTCCATAGCAGCTGCTGGATTAACCATACCACGTATAATTAATTCCACGACTATAACAGATAAAGCCTTTTAACAGACTATCAGAGTGGAGAGAAAATAAAAAATGGTTTCTAAGAATGTTCCAAACATGAAAGTGTTTGCCTTGATATCTATATATAGACTAAAAATAATGAACATCCTTATATCCTAAGAGTTAATTCAGGAAAGTATAGCTGCAGAGCTCTTTCCTTACTGACCAAAGGCTTATGGAAATATAGTCTTATGTTGTATGTACTCGCAGGACAATTTTGGCAGTTGAAACTGCTTACCGCAAAGGTGTCTATGAAAAGTTCCAACGGAACATTATGAAGCAAATTTAATATTAAAAGCAATAATGCAGTTAACGTGTTTTACACTGAAAAGTGTTCAATAAACAGCCATGATCGACTTTGTTGTTTTTACTCACCAGTGGAGAAAGATGTTCATATGATCATTTTAAAAGTTACAGAGAAACCACTGGACAAATTAAAAACTCACTCACACTGTTGCTGCTGCTGCTGCTGCTAGTGCTGGTGCTACTACTACCTATACTACTGTTAGTGATAATAATATAACTTCCCAAACAATGGAAATAGGAATAAAAACACTTTTTCAATCTTATGAGGTATACTTATCCATCAAAAAATTTTAACTAAAACCACTATTTAGAAACATTGAAGCTTTTCATCTAAGATTGGAGACAAGGGAAGGTTACATCTTTAATATTCACATTCAATATCCAGGGCAATAAGACATTTATTTAAAAATAAACATGAAGATTATAGAAGCAAAATCAAAAATTCCTTATTTGTAGGCATCATAATGTGTACATTGAAGAGTCTATCAATTATAGATAAAACTATACCTAATAAAGAAATGTAACAAGATCACAAGATATACATTCAGTATCTAGAAATAAATGTTATTTCTATGTACTAGCTACAAATACTTTAAAAATACAATTAAAAATGCATTTAGAGTAGCATTATAAACATTAAATATGTAAGAATAAATATAACAACATACATAAGACCTCTATAATGAAAATGTTTATGAACAGGCAACTTGCACAGTGGAATAAAATATTTGTGAACTACACATCTAACAGTGGACTAATACACAGGATTTATAAGAAACAACTCAACAGCCACACAATAAAACAAAACAAATAACCCATTAAAAAGTGGGCAAAAGACCTGGATAGACATTTTTCAAAAGAAGATATGCAAAATCCAACAAGCATGTCAAAAATGTTCAACATCAGAGAAATGCAAATTAAAACAGCAATGAGATATCATCTTACATGACTCAGAATGGCTGTTATTAAAAGTAGAAAAATAATAGATGTTGGCAAGGATGAAGAGTAAAGAGTACCTTATACACTGCTGATAGAAATATAAGTTAGTACAACCTCTATGAAAAAAGTATGGAGATTTTCAAAGAACCAAAAATAGAACTATCGTTCAATTTAGGAATCCCACTACTGGGTATCTACCTAAACAAAAATACATTATTGTATAATAAAGATACTTGACTTGTATATTTATCACAGCATTATTTGCAATAGTAAATATATGGAATCAACTTAAGTGGCCATCAATGGGTGATTGGATAGAGAAAATGTGGTATATATACATAATGATACTATCCATCCATAAAAAATAATGCAATCATATATTTGCAATAACATGGATGGAATTGGAAGTCACTGTCTTAAGTGAAACAATTCAGAAACAGGAAGTCAAGTGTTCTCACCTATCAATGGGAGCTAAATAATGTGTACACATGGACATAGATTGTGGAATAATAAACATTGCAGACTTAGAAGTCTGGGGGTGTGGAAGAGCAGTGAGTGATGAGAAATTACTCAATAGGTACAATGTATATTATCTGAGTGATAGCTACACTAAACACCAAGACTACAACATTGTGTTTAAAAAAACTGCACATGTACTCCTACAATTTATAAAAATAAAAAGGGGAAAAATTAAAAACGGTAAATAGTAGTGAAAGAAATTTTAAAATATTCAAAGAAATTAAGAAACATACCATTGGAAGACTCAACATTGTTCAAATATTATTATTATTAAAATATCTGTTCTTACAAATGACTTTTTTTGAGATGGAGTCTCTGTCACCCAGACTGGTGTGCAGTGGCATGATCTTGGCTCACTGCAACCTCTGCCTCCCAGGTTCAAGTGATTCTCCTGCCTCAGCCTCCTGAGTAGCTGGAACTAGAGGCGCCCAACACCAAGCCTGGCTAATTATTGCGTTTTTAGTAGCAATGGGGTTTCACCATGTTGGACAGGCTGGTCCCAAACTCCTTACCTCAGGTCACCCTCCCACCTTGACCTCCCAAAGTGCAGGGACCACAGTTTTATCCACGGTGCCCAGCCCCCAGATGACCTTTATGTGCAACACAATTCCAATGAAAATTCCAACAGTTTTTAAATGAAATTGATAATTTTATAACTAATATGACAATGCAAAGAGGTAGGATTGTAAAAAAGAAAAACATCTTTAACAAGAAAAAAATATGGAGGAAAAAAACTACCTCGCTAAAGATTTAATACAAATATCCAAAAACCAACTTAATGGTCTTGACATAAGAATAAGCAAATAGAATAATGCAGTGGAAAAGTCTAGATAAACTGATGCGTATACAGAAAATCAAATTACAACAAATGTTCCAAGTCAACTTAACGTTCAAAGACTTAAAACAAATAATGAGAGAAGAACTTGATATCCATATAGATTAAAAAAATACCCTAAAACCTTATCTTGCATTCACAGATATTAGTTCACTATGAATCATAAACCTGAACATACAAGGTGAAACCATAATTATTTTAGAGAAAAATACAAAACAATATATTTATTTTCTTTGGATAGTCAAAGATTTCATTAATCAGACACAGAATTATCTGCTATCAAATAAGAAGAGATATAATTTAAATTTTCAAAATTTATAATACCAGCTCATCAGAGAATTTTTTTTCTTTTTTTAATAGAGACAAGGTCTCACTATGTTGGCAAAGCTAGTCTCGAACTCCCGAGATGAAGCGATCCTCCTGCCTTGGCCTCACAAAGTGCTAGGTTTATAGGCATGAGCCACCACACTCAGTTAACCAGACAAATTAATAGGCAAATGACAGACTACGAAATATTTGTATAGATATATCTGTCCATGTATTCCTATTGGTACTATATAAAGAAAAATTACAAATTATCAATAAAAAGACAACTGAATAAAAGGGACAAAGTACTACAGAGACAACTCATAAAGGACATGATATAGTTTGGATATTTGTCCTCACCCAGATCTGATGCTGAATTGTAATTTTCAATGCTAAAGGTGGGGCTTGGTGGAAGGTGTTTGGGTAATGGAATCAGATCCCTCATTGCTTGGTGCTGTCTTTGTGATAGTGAGTCCCTGCAAGATCTAATCATTTAAAAGTGTGTAGTACCTTTCCCCCCATTCTCTTTCTCTCTCACTCCTGCTCTGGCCATGGTGACACACCTGCTCCTCCTTCATCTTCAGCCATGAGTAAAAGCTTCATGTACCCTCCCTAGAATCAGATTTTGGCACTATGCTTCCTGTACAGCCTGCATAACAATGACCCACTTAAACCCCTTTTCTTATAAATTACCCAGTCTCAGTTACAGCTTTATAGCAATGAAAGAACAATCTAATATAGGACAATATACACATGTCCAGTAAACACATGAAAAGGTATTGAACATAATCAGCAACCTGACCATTGTAAATTAAAAATACATGAGATATCACACCCGCTATTATTATAAATATCAAAAAGATTGGAAAAGAAACAACTGTTGTGGAGGATATAAAAGTATTAGAATTCTCATAAATTACTGCTGGCAGCATATAATGATGAAATTATTTTGGAAAAACTTTTTGATAGTGTCTTGTAAAGTTAAACACTTAACTACTCTATGATCAAATGATTGCATTACTAGATATTTACCCAGGATAAATGAAAATATATGTCCTCAAAAGACATTTGTAAATATATGTTCATAGCATCTTTAAAAGTCAAGGCTGGAAAGAACTGAAAAGTCTATCAATGGGAGAAAGGATAAATAATTTGTGGTTTGTGTATAAAATTGATTACTACCCAACTACCAATAAAAAGTAACTACTGATACAAAACAACATGCATCATGCTTCCATTTATATTCATTAAAAGAAGCCAGACCCAGAAGACGATATACTAAATGATTTCATTTATATGAAATTGAAGAAAAATCAAAATTTATATTTTATAATGAAAATTAGAATGTAGTTACCCAGGTGGGGAAATAATTGAATGGAGTGATCAGAATGTTTTATATGTGCTTTTGCGTAGTGTTACGTGGCAGTTTACAATAATCAAACTCATCCAATTTAACATTGAATATCTATGCATTTCATTGCAAGTAGATTGTACTTCAAAAATATATGACATAATTGAGAAACTTTCCCGTACATTAATATGAAAATATTTCTAAGAGTCTAATGTGCAGATGAGTGGATAGAAGACGCTACTTTATACACTCTATTTTGTATAATGAAATGGAAAAATAAGAACATATATTTGCTTTAATTTTTTGCTTATTTAATAAAGAAATGTTGGAAAGTGCATTGGTTCATTTTCATACTGCTATAAAGAACTCCCTGAGACTGAGTAATTTATAAAGAAAAGAGGTTTAATTGACTCACAGCTCCACATGGCTGGGGAGGCCTCAGCAAACTTACAATCATGGCAGAAGGTGATGGGGAAAAAGGCATCTTCTTCATAAAGCAGGAGGAGAGAGAAAGACAGAAAGTGCCACACTATCAGCTCTCATGAGCACTCACTCACTATCACAAGAACAGCATGAGGAAACCCCCCCATGACCCAATCACCTCCCACCAACTCCCTCCTTCAACACATGGGGATTACAACTTGAGATGACATTTGTGTGGGGACACATGGCCAAACAATATCAGAAGATCATAAACAGGCCAATTACATGTTGTTACGTCTGAAGGGATAGGTAATAAGGTTTGTAATAAAGTGGATGGGACAGAAGTACTAACAATGTATTTATTATTTAAATTTTTACTGTATACTTTCATTGTTATCCTTTTAGGAGTCATGTAAATGTAATGATCACTTAGAAAAATATAATAGGAAATAAATGGTAAGTAGCATTTTGTGAGACACTCTTTTATTTTTATTTAGATGATTTAATTAGTCTGATGTTGTTCAAGGAAATATTTTTGATAGAAAAAGAGAAGGTCAGAAAAATCACATTTTTCCCTTAAGAAAATGCAAACCCCTTTATTTTATGTTACTTTTTTATTTTTGTGGGTACAAAGTGGGTGTATATATTTATGGGGTACATTAAATGTTTTGATATAGGTATGCAATATGAAATAAGCATGTAATGGAAAATGGGGTATCCATCCCCTCAAGCATTTATTCCCCGAGTTACAAACAATCAAAGTACGCTCTTTAAGTTATTTTAGAATGTACAGTTATGTTATTATTGACTAAAGTCACCCTGTTGTGCTATCAAATAATAGGTCTTATTTGTCCTATTTTTTGTACCCGTTAACCATCCTCACCTACCTGCTAGCCCAGATATATGATCAAAAGGTCTAAGATTTACTTAGCTATTAAGATTGCAAAGTATGGATTAATATTAATAAAACATGATCATTTTCAGACTTCGTTTTCTTATATTTATTTTAATCAATAGCATATGAATTGTGATTATATTTAAGCATTCTAATTAGAATTATGTTGAATGTTTTGGGAAAAATACAAGATGCTAATACTGTAGGAACTAATTTAAACTAATTTAGCTGCATGAAGACATCATAAAAGAAAAAGAATTTCTAAAAAGCATTTTAAATTACTCCTACTATTCCTCTTTTACCATCATTGAGCAATAAAGTGCACACAGTGGGAAAATTGACAACACTACTTTGGTAGCAGCAATTCAATTAAACTATAATTATTTGTCACCTGAATGTGAGAATAGATTTATTTTTCACCACGCTTGTTTTTCTCTATGTTGATGGCTTAATTTTTACATCGGATATACTTAATATTTAATCAATATTATATATTTGGGAAATCTATGAACATAATTAAATTGAAATATATTTTAGTATGTAATTAAAATATATTGCAAATCATATTCTTCCAATATACAGTCACAAAAGAATGTTAACACACTTTAATATCCTATATTAAATAGTCTTTCTATACTTTATCTCCTCACATTGACAAATATGTCATTCAGTTTTTCAGTAAACCCTATCTTCTTTTCTTCTTTTTCTCTCCCTTTTTCTCCTTTTATGTTATTTGATGTGTGTGTGTGTGTGTGTGTGTTTGTGTTTTGTTGTTAAGTGTTCTTTTCTTGATGTAGGGCAAGGATTGAACTAGATGAGGAGGGAATTACTTCTATTTCTTGGTCCAAAATTCTTTACATCATACACTAACAATATCATTATTCAGTGCATGTATATCAGGCATAATTTTAACAGGAATTATGTTTTCCACTCATTTCGTATTTTCCACATATATATAATAGTAATTTTCAGTCACCCCAAAGTTTACCTTCCTAAACACTTGCCGGTTGTTTGAATGTTTTAAAGCCATTCAATCTTGTTATATTTTCAATGCTAAGCATCTCGCTTTCAGTCTTTTGCCTTCTTTCGACTTTTTGTCTTTTCTTAAATACTTGTTGCATTATACAATTTTTTCATCCATTTAAATTTAATGAACAGACCAGTATTAAGTAAAATTTTCCAAGGCCAAAGTTTAAAAAGTTCTAATGTAAATAGTGAGCAATAATTTTTATACGTCTCTTCCTATACGTTCTTTGCTAATATTGTTTATTTTTCTTTAAGTTAAAATAGCAGTGTATAACTCTGTTAGGTTTCTCTTTTCCCTTCATTATTTATTAAGATATTGATTTTTTTTACTAAATAAAACATGCTTTACTTTCTTTCAATAGTCCCCTCCTCCCCCAGTTTGTCTTCATCTCTCTAGGTCTTTCTTACCTTCTTCATAAAAGAAACTACCTCCAACCTGAACAGAGAATACAGCCCAGAGATTTACCTGAAATTACAGGGAGAAATCTAATCCTTTCAGTGAAGTTGTCACCCTGGTAATATAAGCCCAAAGCTGCTGGTATTCTTGACAGAGACAGTGCTTGCCTACATGTGAATGAAACTCAGTTAATTCTCACAGAGATAAATATCCACAGAATATTATTTTTAAAGTTTTTTATGAAAGAGAAAGCTTAATGCAGAATAATCTAACTCACACTATGTAAACATGATTAACAGTTGAATATACAACAGCTCTAAAGGATGTACATAGGGTCCTGTTATCATTCTCTCTTAATGATTGTGGTGAAGATGTAATTTTTGTATTGATCTGGGCTTGTCTCTTTTTAATGAATTATTATTGTCCTAATTTTACCTGATCTTGCCAGAATTAGAAATTCTGATATGTCCATCCAATTTTATTTCAGAGTCATTATGATAGAGATTTAATTTATGCTTACCTATTTGCTTAAATGACTGTCTTGAGCATTAATTCTCATTAAGGTCAGTAATGATTGGAGTGTTGTTTTTCTAAGTGAAGCTTTTCAGGTATGTTCTCACATGCGGAGTTGAAATTTTTCCGCTTTGGCACTTGAATTATTTATAATTTTTTTTTGTTGTTTTCTTCATTCCAGGGAGATAAGGGAGATCTTTTTTTTTTTTTGAGACAGAGTCTCGCTTTGTGGCCCAGGCTGGAGTGCAGTGGCGCAATCTCGGCTCACTGCAAGCTCCGCCTCCCACGTTCACGCCATTCTCCTGCCTCAGCCTCTCCGAGTAGCTGGGACTACAGGCGCCCGCCACCCCGCCCGGCTAATTCTTTGTATTTTTAGTAGAGACGGGGTTTCACCGTGGTCTCAATCTCCTGACCTCGTGATCCGCCCGCCTCGGCCTCCCAAAGTGCTGGGATTAGAAGCGTGAGCCACCGCGCCCGGCCTAAGGGAGATCTTAAAGCCCTCTGGGCATAGAAGTCTTCCTTGGAGAATACTTGCATATCCCTGTCTTCCCATTAGAGCAGCACTGAGAAGCTTTCCAAATAATATAATCATCAAACAACTCCCACGCACATGTCAGCCTGAATTTGCTTTGGGCCAAATTTGCTTCACTTTTTTGTGCCAAACACCAAATATGTCACATGTTGTCATTATGTAGAATATGAAATCATCTAGTTTAGCTGGATTACTCTTCCCTTGGATCTTTCAATTCACTGGCAAGAAGCAGAGTCCCATTTACTATAAAAAGATATGCCCAAGTATGAGAATCTAATTAACTATCCAAGAAGGAATAAGTTCCTACTAAATATTGTCTTGCTTAGTGTAATACTGATGAGAATGGTAGGTCTTTGTTTACTTTTACTTAGGCTTTCCCTTTTAGAGTGGCAGCTAATCTTGAGGCAGTGGGACAATGGTCAAAATTCTGCGAAATCAACAAGAAGCTGGAGTAATTCTAAGGCATTCATTTCTCCTGAAGTCAATCAGATGTACTTAAAACAATAATTGGGATGAGTGGGAGCTATTTTGTTATGGCCAACATTCGGATGAAATTAAGGTCAATTTGAAAAGATCAGATCATGAAGGTACAGAGAATAGACAGGGATTTTGCTGAGACATGGGGAGATGGTAAGCTGTATTCAAAACATTTGGGTAGACCAAGACTCTCTAAATCACATTGTATAAGCTCTATGCTTAGGAAGCTCAGGGCTATTCAAGCTTCTGCTGGTAGGTGACTGTCCTGTCATTCCTCAGGTCATGTGGAATATCAATGCTAAATGAGTCAAACTTTCTGGTATATGTTAGAGCTCACTTATTTGAATATACTGCTTACATATATACTAATTTTCTTTTCCATTCACTAATATTAAATGTGGAGTCAATCTTTGCGTTGTCTTTATTTTTTCTTTAAAACTTTGCTTTTCAGCATTAAAAATTTCTCTTAATGTATTATTCTAGGACTTTGTATATTTCACATCACAAAAAATAAAAAGAAGAGACCTTAAGGATGTGATATCTGATTTTTTTTCACTTTTTCATGGAGATGCAATCACATATAAAATTCACTATTTTAAAGTATACAATCCGGTAGCCTTTAGTATATTTACATAGGTGCGTAACTGTCACCGTGATCTAATTCCAGAACATTTTTCTCATCAAAATAATGAACCCCATATCCATTAGCACAAACTTCCTATCCCATTATATTATCCTAGTAGATATGAATAGATATCTCATTGTGGATTTGATTTGCATTTTCTTAACTCCTAATGATGTTGAGCATATTTTCATGTGTTTATTGCACATCTGTATATCTTTTTTGGAGACATGTCTATTTAAGTAATTTGCCCATATTTTAAGTTGGGTTATTTGTCTTTCTCTGTTGAGTATAAGGAATCTTTACATATTCTGAATATTAAACTCTTACCATATATATATACTATGTATATATATATACTGTATATATATATAGTGTATAGATATTAAACTTTTACCATATATACAGTGTGTATATATATACTATGTATATATATACAGTGTGTATATATATACTATGTATATATATACAGTGTGTATATATATACTATGTATATATATACAGTGTGTATATATATACTATGTATATATATACAGTGTGTATATATATACTATGTATATATATACAGTGTGTATATATATACTATGTATATATATACAGTGTGTATATATATACTATGTATATATATACAGTGTGTATATATATACTATGTATATATATACAGTGTGTATATATATACTATGTATATATATACAGTGTGTATATATATACTATGTATATATATACAGTGTGTATATATATACTATGTATATATATACAGTGTGTATATATATACTATGTATATATATACACACCATATATATACACATCATATATATACTATATATATACACCGTATATATACTATATATATACACCGTATATATACTATATATATACACCGTATATATATGTATACACACTGTATATATATGGTAAGAGTTTAATACCTATACACTATATATATATACAGTATATATATACACAGCATATATACAGCATATATATACACTATATATATACAGCATATGTATATATACACATTATATATATACACACAAACTATATATATACACACTATATATATAGTATATATATAAAATCTGCAAATATTTTCTCCGATTTTGTGAGTTATCGTTTTATTTTATTGACAGTATCTTTTGAAGCACAAGAGTTAATACTTCTGATGAAGTCCAATTTATCTATTTTTTTCTAATTGCTTGTACTTTAATGTCATATCCAAGAAAACTTTCCTAATCCAGACACAAATACTAACACGTATGTTTTTAGAATTTAGATCTCAGTTCTTACATTTAGATCAGAGATTTATTTTTGTACATGGTATGAAATAAGGGTCCAACTTTGTTCTCTTTAATGTGAATATTCACTTTTACAAGCCCCATTTCTTAAAGATATTATTATTTATCAATAAAATGTTATTTGTACCTTGTTGCAAATCAACTGCCCATAGATGTATGGTAATATTTCTGGATTTTCAATTTCATTCCATTGATCTATATATCTATCCTTATGACAGCACCAGGCTGTCTTATTTATTAAATACTGTATATTTGTATTTAACTTTGGATTCAGGAAGTGTAAATTCTTCAATTTTGTACTTTAGAGTGTTTTGCCTATTCTGGGTCCCTTAAAATGCTATATGCATTTTATGTTCAGCTTATCTATTTCTTTAAAAAAGAAAATAGGCACTTGAAAATTTTCATTGGAATTTCATTCAGTCTGTAGATCAATTTAGGGACTATGCCCATTTAGGTCCTTTTTTATTTCTCTCAACAATGTTTTCTAGTTTAAGAGTACATGCTTGCACTTCTATCATGAAATTAATCTCTAAATATTTTACTATTTTTATATGATTTAAGATAAAATTATTTCTTAAATTTCATGTTTAGTCTGTTTATTGCCATGATATAGAAGTAAGCTTCTGGAACCTTGCTAAACTAATCTGTTGAGTCCATTTTTTCTTCTGTTTGAACTTTTTGGAGTTTTCTGTATGTAAAATCATGTCGTGTGCAAATTGTTTTACTTCTTCCTTTCCAACTTGGATGTTTTTATTTCTTTTTTTTTTTTTTTTTTTTTTTTTTTTTTTTTTTTTTTTTTTTTTTTGAGATGGAGTCTCGCTCTGTCGCCCAGGCTGGAGTGCAGTGGCGCAATCTCGGCTCACTGCAAGCTCCGCCTCCCGGGTTCACGCCATTCTCCTGCCTCAGCCTCTCCGAGTAGCTGGGACTACAGGCGCCCGCCACCACGCCCGGCTAATTTTTTGTATTTTTAGTAGAGACGGGGTTTCACCGTGGTCTCGATCTCCTGACCTCGTGATCCGCCCGCCTCAGCCTCCCAAAGTGCTGGGATTACAAGCGTGAGCCACCGCGCCCGGCTGGATGTTTTTATTTCTTTTTCCTGCCCATGCTTTGGTTAGGGACTACAGTGCAGTGTTGAACAGATGAGGCAAGAGTGGACAGCCTTGCCTTTATTTTAAAGGAAAAGCTTTTAGTCTTTCATCAAGTGTGATGTTAATTGTGGATTTGTTTGTTTTAGTAAATGATCTGAATCAAGTTACAGTAGTTTCCTTTTAGTTCTACTTTGTTAGGGTGTTTTATGATAAAAAGGTTTTGGATTTTTTGAAAGGCTTTTTTTGTGTGTATGTGTCTATGTTACACGTATGTTTCTTTATTTTATGTGGCATATAATATTGTTAGACTCTTATATGTTGAAAAAGACATGTTTTCCTAGAATAAATCCTACTTGGCCATAGTGTATAATTCCTTCTATATCCTCCTAGAATGTTGTTAACAATTTTTGTTCCACATTCATAAAAGAAAATGATCTAAAGTCTCCTTTTTGTGATCTTTTTGGTTTTAGTATCAGGGAAATACTGACCTCATACAGGAAATTAAAGAATGTTCTATTTTTTTGAAACAATTTGTGAAAGATTGTCGTTAATTCTTACCTAATGCTTTGGGATTCCAGTGAAGCATTCTTATTCTGTGCTTTCCTTTGTGGTAATATTTTTGAATACTAAATCAGTCTTTTTACTTGGCATAAGTCTATTTAGATTTTCTGTTCTTCTTGTAGTTTTTGTCTTTCTAGACATTTTTCCCAAAGAAAGTTTGATTTCGATAATATTCACTGTTGTTTTCCTATTCCGAATTTCACTTTCACTCTAATCTTTATTATTTGTTTCTTTGTACTCAGTTTAGGTTGAATTTACTTCTCTTTTTCCAACATCTTAGGGTCAAATATTAAGTTATTGATTTTAGATCTCTCTTCTTGTTTAAATATTTTGTTTGTTTAGTGACTTATTGGAACTAATTTTGTAAATTCTGTGTCTTTGTCACGTGTAGCCACTGAAGTCCGTATTTTGTTAATTTAGTGACCAGCTAATAATTAGATACACTTTTCCCTAAAAGCCTGAAATTAATACACCTCAGTTTTGCTGAAGGACTCTGTGCATATTTGGGCATGCCTTCAATACTCAAACACACAATTTACATCTTTACCTAACTCTTTATTTCTTACTTTCACAGAGCCTCAAGCTCAATTGGAGTTAAAAGATTAGGGTCATCTCAGGTCCTTCCCAGGCATGTGCGTGATTGTCACCTCTAGATTCCCAGGAATATGTCACAACTTTTCAGAACCCCTATGGACATCTTAATGCCTCAGCTTCTCTTTTTTCAATTTTTTTTAGTCTATTGTTTGTTCCAACTATTATCCATTGCCTCAGGCAGCTTTGATGTTAAGATATTTGACAAACCAGCAGCATCCTCATCCCCAGAAACTTTTAGCACTGGATCAAATAAACATAAGTCTTCTGATTGGGATCTACCAGGGAATGACAGACAGGTCACATGATGAATATTCTTTGGGAATTCAGCTTGGAAAGAGCTCCAGCCCCATTTTACTCTCTCTGGTATCAAGAATATGGGCTGTTATTTTTCAAGGAAGCTGAAGATGTGAGGACCAGGAGTTGGAGAAAGGTAAATAATAATACCATAAATTCACTCTTATTGCTGAAGTTCCGTCATTTTTTTGCCTAAATGTTTATTGGTTCCTGCAAGCCTTTGGTTCATTTTTAGAGTTAACAGAAGTCTGATCTGAAATTTTTTTGCCCTTTTATGGTGGACATAATTTTCAGAAATCCTCTTTCTACCATTTTCACTGATGGTACCCAATTATTTTCATTTCTTAATTGAGATCTAATGAGCTATATACTTAATTTGTTCAAAATGATATGCAGTGCCATCTGATCAAGTTCCATCCATAAAATGTACGTGACACACAAAATTCTAAAATTATGTACTATTACTGCCCTTCTGGGGCAATTGCCCATGATCATTAAGAACCATTTTGCACATATTGTGTCACATCCAAATTCTACATTTTTGACCTACTGTGGAAAAAAAAATGCACTTTTAAACCATATCAACTTGATTAGAGTTTTCCAGAAAGTCTATAAATATGATGAATTGCGGCCATCATAGAATTAAATAATATGTATTCATTCTGCATTTATTTGAAAATAATCTTATAGAATAACAGGTAGCATATTTATTTTGGTTTTCTTACTTTCCTCCAGTAATATATGGACTCATTTTAAAATTTGTTGGCCTTGCTATTCAGTATTACATCTCACAAAGTTTTCCATTTTCTGAAAGAGAGAGTTGAAGTATGAATAGGTGCTGGCCTAATTTCGTTCCTCTTTGATTGTACTGGAGTACATGCATTCTTTATTTCACAATGGGGAAAGCATGTGTGATGATTGGAGTGTACTGACAAGGAAGAAAAATTCAAGTTGTGATTTCTCTTTTTAAATCTCTTCAAAAAGCAGAAGAGATTAATGGGTAAGGCTATTAGCTTTCTATTTCCCAAGGCTTAGACAATTTTTAGATATTCTGTTCAAAATGCAAACTCTTTTATATAATTTCTCAATACAAACATACAAACAATAGGCTACAAAAATGTTTCTATCACTGCTAGTTAATCTATCAATAAACTCAATGTTTGCCTAGTTATTATATTTTAAAAGTGGAATAATTTGAAAAATTCATAGTCATAATTTTATCGAGTATAAAATATTCTTCTCACATTCATTTAATTGAAAACATTTATTAGAATTTGCATATTTTAGGACAAGAAGCTAAGTATTATGCTAGTACTGTCAAGTCACACAACCTCTCTTGTCCTCTCTTCTTAATTTTCCATACATATTTTGAACTCTTTCCTTGCCCCAAGTATTGTTAATAAAACATGACTAAACTGTGTACTTTGGAATCAAGAAGCATATACTCTAATAGAGGAGATGTCAAAAAAACATTATCAAATTTAAATCCTCCCTTTACCTCTGAGGATTTTTCTTCTCAACTCCCCTATGAACACTTATTTCACATTCATTAAATACCATCAATACATAAATGCATTAATTGATTACTCAACCTTCTCCACAGTCCATTATTTAAAGTTAGTTTTCTTGTATTAAATGTTTGTAAACATGATATGACATACCACACACTGAACTAAGACCGTTCAGTGCCTTGTTTTATTTAATTTTCAGAAACCCTTAGGAAGGTGCTGGTATTTTAACCATGGCACTGATAAACAAATGAGCCTTAAAGAATTTAAGTAACACATAAGAAAATCTTTAGCTTCAAGCAACCAAAAATTTAAGTAGCCAAGATTGAGATATACTTCCATAATAACATGTCTGAAAATAACTTGTTGCTGTAATTTCTTTAGTAGATTATTCATGTTAGTTTAGAAGCTATACTGAACTTTTCCTCAGTTTCAATATAGCTGTCCAAGCTTGACTTATCAATTTTCCTTCAAGCTGAAGGACAAGAGAGATCCAAGTAGCAATGCCTAACCTTTTATAAGGAAAATAAACTTTTCTCAGGAAACCCTCAACAGAGTCCTCCTTACTACTCTTTTCCTCGATGGCATCACATTGCTGCCATTTTCTACCTTAATATTGGGAATGCAAGTATATATAGCCATAGAGGAGTTTGAAAAGGAAAAAGAGATATGGGAATGAATGATTGATATCATCTAAATCAGTGTCACCCACCTTCTGTCACTGAACACATTTTTTAAAAATATTATTTCATATGTTCTAAAACTTTATAGAACAGTATCACAGTAAATGTGATTCTCTATAATTTGCTTTTTTTCTTGATATATTTTTAAAACTCCATCAGATAACTGCAGTTCCAGTTCAATTTTACAGTTAAATAGTATTCTATTGAGTAAATATACCAAAATGTATTCATCAGAGCCACACAAAATTTTTCTTTTCATAGGTCAAAAAAAGGTTGTATAACATCAGTTTCAAATGACTTAATCTGATGTGTCCATTGTCCTTTTGATGGACATTTAGAATGTTTCCAAACAGATTAACTATGAATATTTTTGTATATGTTTTCTGAATATGTAAGATTAACTTTAGGTAATGCTTCCCAAAGATTATTTCTTTTTCCTTTTCTTTTTTTTTTTTTTTTTTATTTTTGAGACAGAGTTGCACTCTGTCACCAAGAGTCGAGTGCAATAGCATGATCTCAGCTCACTTCAACCTCCACCTACCAGGTTCAAGTGATTCTCCTGTCTCAGCCTCCTGAGTAATAGCTGGGATTACAGGTGCCCACCACCACACCCAGCTAATTTTTTGTATGTTTAATAGAGACAGGGTTTCACCATGTTCCCCAGGCTGGTCTCGAACTCCTGAGCTCAGGCAATCTACCCCCTTCAGCCTTCCAAAGTGCTAGGATTACAGGCATGAGCCACTGCACCCAGCCTATTATTTCTTAACATTGTGCACATAGAAATTATTTTGTTTAAACATTGAGCCAGGTGCAGTGGCTTATACCTGTGGTCCCGGCACTCTGTGAGGTTGGCAGATCACCTGAGGTCGGGAGTCCGAGACCAGCCTAGTTAACATGGCAAAAACCTGGCTCTAGTAAAAATACAAAAACTATCTGGATGTAGTGGTGTGTGCCTGTAATCCCAGTTATTTGGGAGACTGAGGCAGGAGAATCATTTGAATCCAGGAGGAGGAGGTTGCAGTGAGCTGAGATCATGCCACTGCACTCCAGCCTGGGTGACTGAGCAAGATTCTGCCTCAAAAGAAAGCAACCCCCAACCCCCGCCAAAAAAAAGCAACACTAAATCTGGGTAAACTGAGAGCCTTCTTATAGATGTTGGTGACTGGCCCTCAAGCTGTGGCCACCACAGGCACCTGGCCCCATTTCTAACCTATCAGTGTACCATTTGTAGCACACCCTGTTTGAAGTTTCACCCCAGAGATTATTCTGTACATCTATTATATTATTATTGCACTGTATACTTATTGGTCTTCTATAAAAAATAAATTGTAGCTTTTTTGGTTTTACTTTATTTCTGCTCTTACATTAATACTAGAAATTACTCACATATTGCTGATTATAACCTAGGCACTTGATAAGCAGTTTTCAGGTATTTATTCATGTAATTTTCACAGCCCCACCATGAGTTTATTCTCATTGATATAAGGGGGAACAAAAGTGTGTTCAGGCCAAGAAATTCACCCATGGTCACTGCTTTAGTAGAGTGCAGAAACTGCTTTGAACTAAGACAGTCTGGCTTCCAACTCTCAGTTCTTAACCATTATGCATTATAGCCCTTTTTAATTTTCTTACTTCCACTCTGCTTGAGTAGTGTTGATTATATTACATTTCTATTTTATACCCTAGAGAAAAATATAGCTTCCATTTTTCTAGTTTCATAAGATAGCTATATTGCTCATTTATTTTCAGGCTTTCTTCTTTCCTGTGTAAGGTTTTGAGAAAGAGAAAATCAACTTCGGACAGCAGGAAACTGGCCTGGTACTATCGGCTAGACTGTGGTGTTCTCCTGTTAAAAAAATTTCACAAAACGCTAACATCAGATAAAGCCAGTCTATGAATGTGATGGAACCAGACTACTCTGTAACCATGCTGAAACACATGAAATACCAATATTGTTCAAGCCACACACAAAAAAACAAGCACTCCCCTCTCCTGGCTGGTATGAGTGACTGTTACTTCTTTACCAGGCACTGCTTTACCCTCTATTCATTTCTCTTACCTGCCAGATAAAATTATTAACATAACTAGTCAGAATTCTCCTCACTTCCAGAGAGCATTCAATCTATAGTAAAGCACTACTTCCTTAAAGTCTCTCCAAAAGCATCTAGCACAAATCAAAATCTTACAATAAGCCTTCTCATACCCTCTTATTGAGACCTCCCAAGATTCCCTACTATATGAGGTTTCCCTATTGCAGTCAGTAAGCCAACCAGAGGTGAATTTCTTGTAATCTTTGGCTGGAAAACATTCACAACATAAAGCCAAAAATTAAATTGTAAATACTGCTTTGCTTACCTAATTACTCTTAGGTCCAAAATGTTTTCATTATTCTTTTAATCTCATGTTTTGAATTTCTAATTGGATTTTCCCCCTCTGGTAGTCCACAGTCTATTTTTCCCATGTTTATGTTCACTTGTGCCCATTGTTTAGCTTCCACTTATACGTGAGAGCGTGCATTATTTGGTTCTCTGTTCTTGTGTTAATTTGTTCAGGATTATAGCCTCCAGCTGCATTCATGTTGCTGCAAAGGACATCAACCTAGGTGCCCATCAATGGTGGATTAGATAATGAAAATGTGGTACATATACACAATAGAACACTATGCAGCTACAAAATATACGAGTAATATTTAAAACAAGGTTTTTCCTTTGGTTTTGTGCTCAAATGATGGTTTATAAGGTATGCAATTCAAGACCAATTGTTAGTTTCCATCACAGTTTTAAAGATAATTCCATATCAAATGGCCTTTTCTGTAATTGTGAAACCTGACATCAATGTAAGTATCATTTTTTGAAGGCAATCTCTCTTTTTCCTCTGAATTCATTTTTAACATTCTCTTTTCTTCTTGATATTTGGTAGTTTTACTAAATTGGTTATGACTTTCTAATTATTAATATGCCTGACAATTTGCTTTGCATAGTGTATTAGTCCATTCTCACACTGCAATGAAGATACTACCTCTGAGACTGGGTAACTTGTAAAAAAAAGATGTTTAATTGACTCACAGTTCCACATGGCTGGGGAGGCCTCAAGAAATTTACAATAATGGTAGAAGGTGAAGGGGAAGCAGGCAGGCACCTTCTTCACAAAGCAGCAGGAGAGAGTGAGAGAGCACAAGGAAGTGCCACACTTTAAAACCATTAGTTCAGGTGAGAACTCATTTACTATCACAGGACCAGCATGACAGAAACTGCCCCCATGACCCAATTACCTCCCACCAAGAACCTCCCTTCACACATGGGGATTACAACTAGAGACAGGATTTGGGTGGGGACACAGAGACAAATCATGTTATTTTGCCCCTGTTTACTCCCAAATATCATGTTCCTTTCACATTTCAAAGCCAATCATGCCTTCCAAACAGTCCCTTGAAGTCTTAACTCATTCCAGAATTAACCCAAAAGTACAAGTTCAAAGTCTCATCTGAGACAAAGCAAGTCCCTTTTGCCTATGAGCCTGTGAAATCTAAAACAAGTTAGTTACTTCCAAAATACAATGGGGATACAAGCATTCAGTACCCCCCATTCCAAAAGTCAATTGGCCAAAATAAAAAGGCCATAGTTCCCCATGCAAATCCAAAACCCTAGAAGGCAGTCATTAAATCTTAAAGCTCCAAAATCTCCTTTGACTCCATGTCTCACATCCAGGGCATGCTGATGCAAAGGGTGGGGTCCCACAACCCTGGGCAGCTCCAGGCCTGTTGCTCTGCAGGGTATACCCCCTGTAGCTGCTTTTACAGGCTGGCATTGAGTGTCTGTGGCTTTTTCAGGTGCATAGGGCAAGCTCTCAGTGGATCTACCTTTCTGTGGTCTGGAGGATGGTGGCCCTCTTTTCACGGCTCCACTAGGCAGTGCCCCAGTGGATACTGTATGGGAGCTCCAACTCCACATTTCCCTTCTGCACTGCCCTAGCAAAAGTTCTCTGTGAGGGCTCTGCCCCTGCAGCAGACTTCTGCCTGCACATCCAGACTTTTCCATACATCCTCTAAAATATAGGTGGAGACTCCCAAAGCTCAACTCTTGTCTTCTGCATACCCACAGGCCCAACAATTTATACCAACTTCCTTTGGTCAATTTAATTAAATTGTTTTTGTGTTAAGGGTTTCCCATTTTTTTATATGACTCTATCTCCTTCAGTTCAGCTCTGATTTTGGTTATTTCTTGTGTTCTGCTAGCTTTCGCGCTCGTTTGCTCTTGCTTCTCTAGTTCTTCTAGTTGTGACATTAGGTTGTAATCTGAGATCTTTATAATTTTTTAATGTAGGCATTTAGTGCTATAAATTTCCAACTTAACGCTGCCTGAGCCATGCCTCAGAGATGTCGATATATTTTGCCTTTGTTCTCAAAAGTTTCAAAGAACTATTTCATTTCTGCTTTAATTTTATTATTTACCCAAGAGTTGTACAGGAGCAGGTTCTTTAATTTCCATGTAATTGCATGGTTTTGAGCAATTTTCTTGGCTTTGATTTCTATTTTTATTGGACTGTAATACAAGAGTGTGGTTGATATGATTTTAGTTTTTTTGAGTTTGCTGAGGGTTGTCTTATTTCAGATTGCATAGTGAATTTTAGAGCATGTACCATGTGGTGATGAGAAGAATGTATACTCTGTTGTTTTTGCATGGGGAGTTCTGTAAATGTCTATCAAGTCCATTTAGTCAAGTATTAAGTTCAGGTCTTGAATATCTTTATTAATTTTCTGCCTTGATGATCTATCTAATGCTGTCAGTGTGGTGTTGAAGCCTTGTACTACTATATTGTGGGAATCTAAGTCTCTGTAATTCTCTAAGAATGAAAAAAACATATAAACTATCAACAAATCCAGCAGCTTGTTATTTGAAAATAATAATAAGACAGATACTCTACTACCTAGACTAATAAAGAAGAAAAGAAAGAAGATCCAAATAAACACAATCAGAAACAACAAAGGGAACATTACTACTGACCCCACAGAAATACTTCTATGCAAACAAATTAGATAATCTAGAAGAAATAGATAAATTCCTGGACACATACACCTTCCCAAGACTGAACCAGGAGGAAACTGAATTCCTGAACAGACCAACAATGAGCTCTGAAATTGAATCAGTAATAAATAGCCTACCAACCCCCTCCCCAAAATGCCCAGAAATAGATGAATTAATACCTAAATTCTACCAGATATACAAAGAAGAGCTGGTGCCATTCCTACTGAAGCTATTCCAAAAAATTGAGGAAGGGGGACTCATCTTCAACTCATTCTATGAGGCAAGCATCATCCTAATAGCAAATCCTGGCAGAGACACAATGAAAAAAGAAAACATTATACCAATATCTTTGATAAAGATTGATATGGTTTGGCCCTGTGTCCCCACTCAAATCTCATCCCAAACTGTAATCCCTACATGTTAGGGGAGAGTCATGGTGGAAGATGATCAGATCATGAAGGTGAATTTGTCCGTTTCTGTTCTCATGATAGTGAGTGAGTTCTCACAAGATTTGGTTGTTTGAAAGTGGGTGGCACTTCCCTTTCACGTGATCTCTCTCTCCTGCCGTCATGTAAGATGTGACTTACTTCCCCTTTACCTTCCACAATGATCATAGGTTATCTGAAACCTCCCCAGCCGTGTTCAACTATGAGTCAATGTAACCTCTTTTCTTCATAAATTATCCAGTCTCAGGTAGTTCTTTATAGCAGTGTGAAAATGGACTAATATTTTCAACAAAATAATAGAAAACTGACTTCAGCAGCACATCAAAAAGCTAATCCACCACAATCAAATAGGCTTTATCTCTGGGATGCAAAGTTGGCTCAACATATGCAAATCAATAAATGTAATTCATCACCTAAACAGAACTAAAAACAAAAACCACATGATTATCTCAATAGATGTAGAAAAGGCTTTCAATAAAATTCAACACTGTCGTGTTAAAACACTCAATAAACTAGGTATTGATGGAACACATAATAAGATGAGTCTATGACAAACCCACTGCCAACATCATACTTAATGGGCAAAAACTGGACACATTTGCATTTAAAACTGGAGCAGGATGAGTATACTCTCAATCACCACTCCCATTTAATAGTACTGGAAGTTCTGGCCAGAGCAATCAGGTAAGGGAAAGAAATAAAAGGCATCCAAATAGGAAGAGAGAAAGTCAAACTATCCCTGTTTGACGATGACACTGTTCACTAGCTAGAAAACCCCACAGTCACTGCCCAAATGCTCCTTGAGGTGACAACCAACTTCAGCAAAATTTTTGGATACAAAATCAATGTACAAAAATCAGTAGCAGTCCTATACACCAACAGCACGCAAACTGAGAGTCAAATCAGGAAAGCAATCACATTCGCAATTGCCACAAAAACAATAAAATATGTAGGAATACAGCTAAGCAGAGAAGAGAACAATCTCCACAATGAGAATTACAAAACACAGCTCAGGAAATCAGAGATGACACAGACAAACAGAAGAACATTCCATGTTCTTGGATAGGAAGAATCAATATTGTTAAACTTGCCCTATGTCCCAAGCAATGTACGTATTCAGGCCTGTTCCTATCAAACTACCAATGACATTTGTCACAGAATAAGAAAAACTATTCTTAAGTTCATATGAAAACAAAAAGGAGCCTGAATAGCCAAGGCAATCCTAAGCAAAACGGAAAGAACTGGAGGAATCACATTGCCTGACTTCAAACAGTACTACAAGGCTACACTAACCAAAACAAGATGATAGTGGTACAAAAACAAACATATAGACTAATGGAACAGAATTGAGAAGCCAGAAAGAAAAGCAACACACAACAATTTGATCTTTGACAAAGCTGACAAAACAAGCAATGGGAAAAGGAGTCTTCATTTAATAAATGGTTTTGAGATAACTGGCTAGCTATGTGCAGAAGATTGAAACTGGACCCTCTCCTTACACCACATACAAAAATAAATTCAAGATGGATTAAAGACCTAAACATAAAACCTAAAACTATAAAAACCGGCTGGGCGCAGTGGCTCACGCTTGTAATCCCAGCACTTTGGGAGGCCGAGGCGGGCGGATCACGAGGTCAGGAAATCGAGACCACGGTGAAACCCCGTCTCTACTAAAAATACAAAGAATTAGCCGGGCGGGGTGGCGGGCGCCTGTAGTCCCAGCTACTCGGAGAGGCTGAGGCAGGAGAATGGCGTGAACCCGGGAGGCGGAGCTTGCAGTGAGCTGAGATCACGCCACTGCACTCCAGCCTGGGTGACAGAGCGAGACTCTGTCTCAAAAAAAATAAATAAAAACAAAAAACAAAACAAAACAAAACAAAAACAAAAACAAAAAAACAAAACTATAAAAACCCTGGAAGATAACCTTGGACATACCATTTTTGACATAAGAACTGGCAAAAATTTCATGATGAAGACGCCAAAAGCAATGGCAACAAAAGCAAAATTATTAAATGGGACCTATCAACACATAAATATGCAATCTATGGAATGAGAGAAAATATTTGTGAACTATACATCTGACAAAAGTCTAATATCCAGAATTCACAAGGACCTTAAAAATTCACAAGCAAAAACCAAACAACCCCATTTGAAACTGGGCGAAGGACATAAACAGACCCTTTTCAAAAGAAAACATAACATGTGGCCAACAAACATATGAAAAAAATACTCAATATTATTATACAAATCATCAGAGAAATCCAAATCAAAACCACAATAAGATATCATCTCACACCTCTCAGAATGGCTATGATTAAAAAATTAAAAAATAACAGATTCTAATAAGTTGCAAAAGAAAGGGAACACTTATGAATTGCTTGTGGGAGTGTAAGTTACTTCAAACATTGTGGAAAGTCTTGTGGCCATTACTCAAAGTACTAAAAACAGAACTACCATTCAACTCAGCAGTCCCATTACTGAGAGTACCCAAAGAAATATAAATCCCTGCTACCATAAAGACATATGCATGCATATCTTCATTGCAGCACTATTCACAATAGCAAACACACAGAATCAACCTAAATGCCCATCAATGGTAGACTGGATAAAGAAAATGTGGTACATATACACATGCAATACTATGCAGCCGTGAAAACAACAAGATCATGTCTTCTGCAGGAACATTGTTGGATCTAGAGGCCATTAACCTTAGCAAATTGGCCGGGCACGGTGGCTCAAGCCTGTAATCCCAGCACTTTGGGAGGCCGAGGCGGGTGGATCATGAGGTCAGGAGATCGAGACCATCCTGGCTAACACGGTGAAACCCCGTCTCTACTAAAAACACAAAAAATTAGCTGGGCGTGTTGGCAGGCGCCTGTAGTCCCAGCTACTCTGGAGGCTGAGGCAGGAGAATGGCGTGAACCCGGGAGGTGGAGCTTGCAGTGAGCCGAGATCGCGCCACTGCACTCCAGCCTGGGGGACAGAGCAAGACTCCGTCTCAAAAAAAAAAAAAAAAAAAAACCTTAGCAAACTAACGCAAGAACAAAAAACCAAATACCACATGTTCTCACTTATAAGTGGGAGCTAAATTATGAGAACATATGCATGGAAAGAGGGGAATGACAGACACTGGGGCCAACCTAGGGGTGGAGGGTCGGAGAAGGGAGACGTTCAGAAAAAAAAAAAAAAAAAAAATGTTGGTTAATATGATTAGTACCTTGGTGATGAAATAATCTATATACCAAACTCCCAAGTCATGAGTTTACCTGTATAATAAACCTGCACATATACCCCTGAGCTTAAAATAAAAGTTAAGATTTTTTTTGAAAAAGGAGTTTCCTGGATTCTGAATTTATTATAATTTGAATCACAACCTGATGAAGAGAAGAGCTGCTCTTCATAAATTTTCTACTTCCTTTCTTTCACCTCTTCATATACATTTCTCATTTTTTTCTCTTCTTCCTCATTTTTCTCTCTACCTTCAGTTTAATATATATTATTTTATATTATCATAATTTTTATTTGTATTGTTTAGAAAATTTTTTAATCCTCATTTTTTCTTTGACTGTGTACTCCTGTGAGACTACTGGCCTGGCTTTTTTTAGAGGTCTCATTCCTAATTACCACCTAAGTAGTCCAAGGTTATTTTTGCTTCCCTTCTGGCCATTAAATCCCAGGACTCTAGGCTGTGGATACTGGTAAATAACCTGAGAGTACATGCATTATCTAATCAACTTGGTTTGCCACTCTTTCCTTATTTTTGACACTTGGAGATTATGCTAATTTTTTTACAAATTGCAGCTATACATTAAAAGTATGTTTCTGCTTTGCAAAGCGAAGCCATTTCAGGATTTCTAATTCACTACATCCCCTCAAATGAAAATCTCGTATGTTGTCAAGGTACAACACAATGTGCCCTTGTTTATTTGCTATTATTATTAATTATTATTTATTATTATTTTGAGACAGAGTTTCCTTCTTATTGCCCAGGCTGGAGTGCAATGGCGCTATCTCAACTCACTGCAACTTCTGCCTACTGGGTTCAAGCGATTCTCCCGCCTCAACCTCCCGAGTAGCTGGGATTACAGGTGCCCACCATCATACCCGGCTAATTTTTTGTATTTTAGGTAGAGATGGGATTTCACTATGTTGGCCAGGCTGGTCCTGAACTCCTGTCCTCAGGTAATCCACCCTCCTCGGCCTCCCAAAGTGCTGGAATTACCGGAGTGAGCCACCGTGCCCGGCCTATTTGCTATTATTTACTTGGGCTTCCTAAAAGTCAATTCTCTATTTCACCATCCTGTTACAAATTGCCATAATTTCAGTCTATTCAGTTACTATGCCTCTTTTAATCTCCCTTAAATTTCCACTGATTATTAAAGAACATTCCTTAGTCTTCTCAATTTACATCAACATGAATAATATTTCTCTTAATAGTTGTTGGATACATAGTTACTACCACACAATTCAGTTTTCAATAGTGATCCTCTAATTATTTCATGTTATATTCAAACCAGTTCAAAACCTTATGAAGACATCAATCTTCTTTTACAGTTACTTTAGATCACCTCCTCCAGTTAGCATAGGACTGGACACTTATTGGACATCCAATAATACATGTTCACTTACTTATTACTTTGTAGTTCAACTGATATATTTAGTTTTAAATATTGAAATTAGAATAATATCACACTTTTAAAAGTTAACAATATTGAGGTACGATTTACATGCAACAACATTAATATATTTCTAAATGTTAATGCATTTTCCCAATATATACTCTTGTGCAAACCTCTCTCTCATCAAAATATGAAATATTTCTATCTCCTCAGAAAATTGCCATCTGCCATCAGTCTTGACTCCAACTGTCACCCTAGGAAACCACCAATATAATTCCTTTCTATCTTAAAAAAAAATATATATATATATGAACATATTTGTGTATATATTTTATAAATTTATATATAATATATTACATACCCCCATAATATATACAACATATACTACATAAAATTATAGAACAGGTGAATTTAATGTGTAATGACAGAACTATATAAAACGATATACATGTATATACATGATTTTTTGTCATTATAGATTACATTTGCCTGTTCTACAATTTTTTATAGATAGAATTATAAAGTATGTATTTTGTAGCACTCTAATTTTTAAAAGTATATAAAATACATATATAAGTCCACTAAAATGGGTCTGGTTCTGTCAGCCAGAAAGCCACATCTGATCTTAAAACATACATTAATAAACTAAATACAGCATTTTCTGTTTTTAATTTACTTGTCTTAATATCCCAGCCATTACCTAAAAAATACCGATGTCCATCTTATATTAGACTGCTTTTAAACACCTTAATACAGAACTTATATTATTTTATTCATATCATTCTCTTCTGAGATATTAGATTTTGTTGAATCTAAAGTGCTATGGAAAATAATATACACCATTATTTTATGACCTATTAAATTTCAAAGTATAAGTTGAATGACTATTGATTGTAAGATTGCAAAAATCTCAATATATGAGATTTTAAAATGTGAAAAAATCTATATTGTTATAAAGAGTGTATCATTCTTTTTGTATGTATTTTCTATGAATAAAATCAAATAGAGCTGATTTTGTAATAATTATTTTATATTTTTATTACCTTTAACATATTATATGCTATGTTGAAAGCTATTAGAAACATAGTAGCTGAATAATTAAATGAATCAACATAGATTGGTGAAGGCAAAGGAATCTAGTCTTATACTGTTTGTTTCGAGTGAGCAAAATAACCAAAGTGAAAAGAACAGTTTTATTTGTTTTGCATATATGTTGGGAAAGATCAAATCTGAGTCAGAAAAATGTGTAAATATGTATAATGGAGACTACATGTAAAATACTTGAGCTACTCGAAAGATAATTACACATACACACACACATACAATATGTTCAAAAATCTAAAAGTTATATTGCCTGTTCATTTTTCACACAGATCTGTAAGTTTCTGTAAAACATGATTTTAATCGCTAATGACTCTAGTTATTAGCATTCCAATTAACAATATTACATATATACCAATATATATGCCTACACACCCTGTATATTTTAGTTAATATGTTTTTAAATAAGTTGATAAAATTTATAATATGATTTCATATAATTTGGTTTATTTTACATCAGAAGTATATTAGCATTTTATTTTCTAACTAATTTTTCTTATTACTGTAGGAAAATGATGTGTGGCCTTTTCCTAATGGCAGCAACAAGTAATAGGACTACCAAAGTTTAACTAATAAAGTACTATACAAAGTATGACTACCTAAGAAATATAAAACTTCTCTACAAAAGAAATGTGTGTGTTTTTTTTTTTAATGGCAGCAACATTATTGCTTTTCTAGGACCCAGTGATCCTTATAAAAGTAATTTATAGTAGGCATTATATAGCTTGTCTTTCTGTTTATTTACAATTAGATGAATTACTCCAGTGATTTCTGAAGTTTAAACTTAGCATTATTAAAGCTGAAATCATACTGGAAGTGAAATCTTTACTTACCTATAGTTCTAGTGAAGGTAAAATTATATCAAACATCACTTTCATTTAAGAAACTCTGAAAAACATTGCATTAAGAACATAGAGAAAGCACAGCAGATGTATAGATATATCTTTTCAGGGTTATGACTTCCAATGATAAATTTGTGATGAAAATACTTCTATTTTTAGAGAAACAGAACATCCCTTGATTATATGTTTATAATTATGTTTATATTTTATTTCTTCTAAATTATTTTGGAAAATTTTTAGACCTACATAAAAGTTTAGAGATTAATATGATAAAAATCTATATAGCCTTCACCTCTATTCATCAATTGTTATTACATTTTGCTCTCTCTCTCTCTCTCTCTCTCTCTGTGTGTGTGTGTGTGTGTGTCTTGATTAGGAATGTTCCCAATAACCTCTAAAAATTATTGAACCAAGATTTTTGAATCATAGTTCGCACTCAGAAAGAGTGACTTCAGAGATCACTGTCTTAAATCATCTTTACAGAAAGTCAAATTATGTACTTTATGGTCTTAATTTTAAATACAGCCCTTTCATAATTTCAAGTTAATGATACTTCATAAGTATCTACTTCAAATATTAAAAAAGTTATCAAAGCGAGTTTTTCTAGGACATGTGGTCATTGCCAGCAGAATGCTAGATACAAATTGATATGAATACTTATTGAAAAATAACTGCATTAATCTATGTTTAACTAACAGACTAAACATATACTTTTACATTTAGAATTAACTTAATGTTTATTTTAATATGTATACACAAATAAACTTAAGTTACAATGTATTACTGGAAATAGATTTTCCTACATGTCAGTTATTTAAGAAAAGTTAAACTAAGTTTGGTTAATAGAGTTTACTATTCCTTTGCTAAAGATTACTTGGGGAAATATGATCACAAATTTGTCAGTTTTTCTTATTTATATTCCATGTAAAGAGAAACCTCTTTAATTACTTTAAGATACGAACATTGAATATTAATTCATATAAATGGAGGGTCTAATAAGATAATCTGATACATGTAATTCATGCATAAACATTAACATTCACGTTAGCAGTTTCTAATGTCCAAAATATCTACAAAATATAGCACATTTTTTCACTTCTATTATTTCTATTCTATTTCAGTACTCTCTGTTCTCAAATAGATTATTCTTAACTGGTTTCATCTTTCACCTTTATATCCATCTAAATATTTGCTGAACTGAATTGCTCAATGAGACATTCTTCAATTACTTTTGAAAATGTTTCTTCACTCTTATAACCAACTCGTGTAAAATGTCTTACTTTTGACTGAAAATTTCATGAGAATATGGCCCCAGAAATCTTAGTTTTATAAGTGTAAATGGGTAAATTAATACCTCACAATATTCACAATTAGTTTAGTTACTTAAGTAAGCTCCATGTTTTGCCTAGGCTTTGACTGTTGTTCAATTTTTGTGCTTTACTTGTCATGGTATCCACTGAAAAGCAAATAGAAACATAACATTTCAATTCCTTTTGAAACTCAAAAAAATTTCACAATCTTGCCTGTAAGGTAATTATTTTACTCAGCCTGAAATTGTAGTTACTTCTGTATCACTTACTCTTCTCCTTTCCTATAAGCTTAGACTTGTGATAGTGCCCTATTCCTGTTTGAATCCTTCTGTTGCTTCACTTACTGCTTTGTAAAGTATTTTCCTAAACAAATATAATTGTCCTTCAGTGTGTGTACTATTTGTACACTGAAAACTAAAACTTAACTATTTAATTAAAATATATATTTAGTTTCATGATCTGACTTTGTCCTTATTATAGCCTTATTTCACCAGTGGCATATGCAATAGAAAGACATACTTTTAAAAATTGCAGGGCAACAAATTAGAAGAGAGTACATAAACTAAAAGATAAAAGAGTTAAAATTAAAAAAAAAAATCTGACTAGAATGTCAAATACACCCAATCAATTAGGTGAAATGTACTGGGATCACATATAATGTCCTAAATTTAGGTTGGAAAAAACTAGCACTGTTTAGGGATCATCAGCTGTAGGAAATCAGATTTTTAATTCATCCTAGGTGACAATTTTATCCATACATATATATACATATATATCAAATAAAATTGCAAATAATATATATGCAAATTATTATATATATTATATACAGCTGGAAATAAAATAATTAATACCTAACTAGAATAAATGTATAATTAAAGGCCGGGCGCAGTGGCTCACGCTTGTAATCCCAGCACTTTGGGAGGCCGAGGCGGGCGGATCACGAGGTCAGGAGATCGAGACCACGGTGAAACCTGGTCTCTACTAAAAATACAAAAAAAAAAATTAGCCGGGCGTGGTGGCGGGCACCTGTAGTCCCAGCTACTCGGAGAGGCTGAGGCAGGAGAATGGCGTGAAACCGGGAGGCGGAGCTTGCAGTGAGCCGAGATTGCGCCACTGCACTCCAGCCTGGGCGACAGAGCGAGACTCCGTCTCAAAATAAATAAATAAATAAATAAATAAATAAATAAATAAATAAATAAATGTATAATTAAAGTAAATCAGTCTGTATTTATAAAGCGTAAATCACTCCCAATGGAAAACAATGCTGCTGATCATAATATATCACAAAATTTATGATGAATTCCAAGCATACAATCCCAACTAAAATTCTAATCAGCTAATGTTCTACAGAAAATATGCTTTGCATATTTAGGTGCCTGGAAATCATGTACCATAAGGAATGTTTGAAGAAAGTAATGATGGAGAACATAGAAATAAAGGAAAAAAGATTTCATAAAAACAAGATTGAAGCCTTTCACATGGAAGAGTTGATTTGTTTCTTTTGTCTTCAATGACAGAATTAACTTAAAAGGAAATTAGACTATTTTCAACTTCATGTGACAATGAGGAGTGTAACTGTAGTTGATGAAATATGGCTAGTGGAAAGAGAAAGAACATGAGTAACTTTTCCACTGGTGGCACATTTTAAATAATTGTAAGGTTATATTTTTAAATGGTGATATGTTCGAATAACACTTATAAAAGCACAACTATATGACAAATTGTTCTTTTGTTAGGTCTTAACTCAGGCAAACAAGATCACTGACTTTGCCTACCAATCAGACTCCCTCCTACCTGCCTCTTACATCTAACTATGTTTTTGGGAAGAATGTTTCTATTTTAAAAGTTAGAAAATCCTAAAATTGAAACAGTGATGAGTTATAGGGTAGAAAACTAGACTGAAGTCCATGAAACTCTGAAGGTAAATGCACTGCACCTCAGTACATTTATTTAGTTACATAGCCATTTTCACTAGATTTGCCTTGCCAGGTAAAAAGGTTCATCCTAATGTAATGCAGGCTTTCCCTAGGATTGCTCCAGCCAGACTTTAAAACCTTAACAAAATATTTAGATGCTCAGTGAAAACGCTAATTAGCTCTAGGTCTGGAATTGTTGGTAAGGATAGGTACCATATATGTTAATTTTCCAGTGAAAACATATACTTTTAATATTTTGCTTATTTTTAGTTTTTATTATCTTTGAAGAGATTATTTCATACATTTGCTAAATGATGTCCTTTCTCTTTAAACACGGGTTATTGAATATCAATTAAGCTTCTCTTAAAATAAAAAGCTATCAATAAATATTTACTTATTTATTTACCATTTTTGGTCATTTTTAATGATTTCTTTTCAGTCATGGCCTATAAGCTTTTACCTCACTTGTACACAATTTATTTTATTTTCTTCTGGTTAGCTTCTCCTAGTCTGTCTGGCTTGAATAAACCAGGTGTATGAGGTCATTTTTGAATTGCTATAAGGAAATACCTGAGGCTGGGTAATTTATAAAGAAAAGAGGTTTAATTGGCTCATGGTTCTGCAAGCTTTACAGGAAATATGGTGCTGACATCTGCTTGACTTCAGGGAACGCTGAATATTACAATCATGGTGGAAGTCTAAGGGGTAGCAGGCATTATGTAGTGAAAGCAGGAGTGAGAGAGAGAGAGAACGAGTTGCCACACTTTTAAACAACCAGATCTCACAAAAAGTCACTCACTATTACAAGGACAGCACCGAGGGGATGGTCCTAAACCATTCATGAGAAATTCACCCCCTTGACCCAGTCACCTCCCACCAGGTCCTATTTCCAATGGGGAGAATACAATTCTGCTGGGGATTACAATTCAACATGTGATTTGGACAAGGACACATATCCAAATTATATCCAAATTATATTGCCAGTGTACCATTACAAAATAAGAGCAAATGAATTCCTGACATTAAGCAAAATAAATGACCCTAAAGAGGAAACTGAGGCATCCATTTACCTGATTCAGTTATTTTTGTCTGTTTGTGTGTGTGTGAGTATTATTAATATGTGTATTCAGAGAATTATTCAAATATATATTTAAACAGTTATAAATCTGATTTCTAAATAAATAGACTATGTAATTGCTGCTCAGTTAACCTATCTAAATGTCTGGCTAATCTGAACTATTACAAACTATTCAAATAATCATCTAACATATTTATGCACTACAGAAACTAAACCTTGTTTCTCAATTTGAATAATAGTATATACATTTTAGTGCCATTTTATTTTAACTCAGCATTACAGAAAATTTTATATCTAAAGCCACCTGAAGCAGAATTACCTGTGGTACTTGCTAAAAATGTGTATTTGGGAAGATTTCTGAAGAAGTTTGTATCTATGTTAGAATCTGCAGGATTAGGGTCTAATCAATGCCTTTTAAATCATCTCCCTATGTTGAATCTGATGTCGACCGAAGTTTCAAAGTCATTGCTAACTTGTATATGACATTGCTAGGAGGCGGTACTTCATGAACACTATATGATTAACAGCATTTGTTTAAACATGTCAGAATATATGGCTATATTTCTTTTAGTATTATAATGTGTAGGAGATGATAAAAGTCCTATATTTTATCAAGATAAACCTGGGCAGAATAAGCTAATTAGATTACATTGCTAAATTGGTTATAAGATGTTTTTAATACATTCCACATATATTTTAAATATAATTCACCTTAACAGGAGAGACTTTAATGTTGCACAGGCACATGTATAACAAGGTATAAATATTTGGGCCAAAAGGCCAATCTACCACATATTCCAAAACTTGAAACAGAACAATTACAGTTGGCCGTCCCTAACCATGGTTTCTGCATCTGTGATTCAACCAACCATAGATTGAAATATTTGAAAAAAAAGAACAATATAATAATAAAAACAATACAAATAAAAGATGCAACAGGACAACTGTTGGTATATCATTTACATTGTATTACGTACTATAAGTAATCTAGAGATGATTTTAAGTAGATGGGAGGATATGTCTTGGTTATATGCAAATTTCATGCCATTTAATATCAGGGACTTGCCCATTCTGAATTTTGGTAACTGTGGGAGGTCCTGGAACCCATGTCTCATAAATATGGAGGGACTACTGTACTCAAATAAGAGGTCAGCAAATATTTTCTGGTTAGAACTCAAATATACTTTTCATGATACCGAATTCTTCCACAGTAGTGTGAAAATGGCCATGCACAATATATATACAAATGGTGTGACTGGGCTCCAGTGAAACTTTTCCAGAGAAATCCACTTTACAATAGGCTGGATTTGCCTATGGGTCATAGTTTTCTGACCCCTGCTTTAAATGATGATCCAAGGAAAACTTTCCTGAAGTGAAAGTAGACAGGAAGTTAAATATTGAATAAACACCAAATAACTGGGAAAAAAGCAAAATCTACATGAAAACATGAAGAGTGAGCCATGGATTTTTATATCCCTATATCTTTCAACTCTAAAGATAACAAGTATTTCTAAACACATACAAGCATATAAAATATTGTTGTAAGTCTTGTTCTTGGGGAAACTAATATAAGTAAAGCTAAGCCACAGCTTATAAACATATTATTCAGAAAACTTAAGCAAAGGACTAGCAGTGAAAAGCTTTTAATTGCAGATCAGAGACAAAAAGCAAAGGTGAAACTAACCTTGCAATGGAGAAATGAAACATTTTTCTTCATAAAATGAAAAGAGAAGTTAAGTTAGGAAACCCAATCAGCTCAGTATTTGCTGTAGAAAAATAAGTTAGTATTTAAAGTTAATAAGTTAAGTAGTGAAAGATAAGTACACAGAACAGAATGAGGTAAACCCTAAGAAGCTTAATCTTATTGGTGAAAATGAAGTGATAGAGAAGAGGAAAAAGAGAATTTAGAAAAGGAATAAAATAGGTGTGATGTTAAGACACAGAATAAGAGAATTACATAAGTTTAATTACAAATATAAGCACTAAAACCAAATGCAAACATGTTTGAATACTGTAAGAACTGCAATTTTAAAATAGCAAAGACATAGTCCATTCAAGAAATTTTTAAATATGCCAAAACCTTGATTTTAGCTCACTGACATTGATTTTGAATTTCTGAATTCCAAAATGTAAAAAGATTGTGTCATTTTAAGCCAGTGAGTTGGTAGCAAATATTAAAACAGTAATATAAAATTAATACAAAGTCCAAATATATTCAACTTTAAAAAATACAAATTACCTTAATTTACCCATTTAAAAAAAAATGTTTTAGAATGTGTTACATAGACAATACCAATGTTCTCCTCCATACAAAAGGTCACCCAAAATCTAGTAAATTAGAACAGCTAAAAATGAAAAGTTAGAAAAGTTATATGAGCAAGTGTAGACAAAAGTAGAAATTGCAAGAGAAGATTTAGGTCTAATACCATTAAATGAGGCAATTCATGAACTTTATAATGCTGAAAGTTATATTTCTCAAAGACAATATAATAATTATGATACCATAATTACAAATGCACTAAATATATTGGCAGAAGTTTTCATAAATCAGAACTTCCAAAGATAAATAGAAACACAAAAATTACAGGACACTTAAATCTCAATATATTTTAAAGAAAACAGAAATAATATAAAAAGTCATTAATTAGATAGACCTAAGGAATGTATAACAAATTCTCTATCATAAAAAGAAGAAAAGAAATCTACTCCGGGGAAAAGTGATCACATATTACGACTCAGTAAAGCCTTGATAAATTCCAATGAAATAATTATAATAATTTTTACAAGTAAACTTATCTGATCACAGTAAAAGAGAACTTAAAAAAATAAAATCAGAAAACAAGTTTTACCATCTAAAACCAGGAATTAATAGGAATAATTGATTTAAAATAATAAATAACAATTTCAGACATAATTGTGGCTTATAGAAGAAATGCATAAAATTTTTCGAAAACTATGTTAATTTAAAATTTGATATCAAAACCTATGGGATGTAACTAAAGCAGGGCCAAAATAAATTCACAGCATTACATACTTGTTTCAATAAAAAAAAAAAAAGAAAATAAATGATGTTTGCTGTTCAAAGAGTTATAAACAAAAACAAAATGAACCCAGTACAACATTAGTAAAGAAGCACTTGAATTAGAAAACTAAAATACATTAAAATTAATAATTTAAGATCTGTTTTTTGTAAAAGATTAGCACAAGATTAAATGCTCTATGAATACAATTAAAGATAAAGAGGAATAAATACCATATGAAAGAAAAGGAAACAACATAAACAAAATGAGTGCAAGAGAGCATCCTGGCCTGGAATCCCAATGAAGCCAATCTGAAGCAAATACTTATGTCACATTTTTATAGGAAGTGTAATTCCAGAGAATAAGAAATGATGAAAAGTAAGGCAAAACAGAAAGGAGAAAAAATAAGAAAATGTGTTAAGGAGATGCTTATCACTTGGAATCAATAGCTGTTTGCTGGATATTGTGAGATCTGCTTCTGGGGAGTCCCTTTTACTACTTCAGCTCAGGAAAATTTACTGTAGAGGAGGTGGCAGGACCCATTTATAGACACAGAGCAAGCCCTTGGTGTTTCAGGACTCATCAGCTGGGAAACCCTGAGGTGGGTGTTGGGAAGTTAGAGGCACAGTTATGAAATTCTGCACTGGTGGGTTCTGAACGGCAGTGAAGTAAGCCCCTCTGCTAGCTGAACCAAACAAATGATCAAGATTCTTGGACCTAGGTGAGCCAAAGGAATTGTGTCTGATTCAGAGAGAAAACACTTTTTAAAATAAATTGTTAAATAATTATGCCACTTTTCACAACTCTATGGCAACATATTTACAAACTTGAAGAAACATAATTTAGTAAAATCTGAGAAGGTTGAGAATATCTACTTAAACAGATGAATTCTGTAAGTCATTGAGGAAATTGTAAAAGTGCTCCTTGTCCCCACCCACCCATCACCACTGCCATAAATAATGCTAGATCCTGAATTGTTCTTCTGCTGACTTCCAAGGTTGTTAACGTTTCATTGAATACTTATCACTGTGAATTTACAATTAGGTGCTGTTTATTTTGTATTCTTATAATTATTCTGGAGCTTTATAGGAAAATGTTAAGTTACTTAGAAATAGTTTGATATTTCTGGCTTTTGCTTTTAAGATTTGTTAGGTAGAATCAGAAGAATTTTTATTCTAAGGCTATTTTCTACCACTGAGAGAAGATGTTCCCGTGTACTTTACTCATTAACCCCTTAAGTTATGGGAAAGCCCTTTGAGTTGGGCGCTTTAGCTTTTTAACCATCTTAGTGAACATAAAATTGGTGTCTCACTGAGGATTTAATTTTCTCACACTAATTTTGGGCAACTTTTAATGTGTTTACTACCCATTGATTTATTTTCTTGTTTTGCCCATTTTAAGTAAGTTTTGTTTTTTTTTTTTTTTTTTTTTGAGAAATAGTGTCGCTCTGTCACTCAGGCTGGAGTGCAATGGAGTGATCGCGATCTCGGCTCACTGCACCCTCCATCTCCTGGGTTCAAGCGATTCTCCTACCTCAGCCTCCCAAGTAGCTGGAATTACAGGTGCCCGCCACCACACCCAGCTAATTTTTCTATTTTTAGTATGTATGGGGTTTTATCATGTTGGATAGTGTGGTATCCAACTCCTGACTCCAAGTGATCTACCCGCCTTGGCCTCCCAAAGTTCTGGGATTACATACATGAGCCACTGCTCCTGGCCGGTTCTGTGTATTCTTATTGCTGATTTGTAAGAGTTCATCCATATTTTAGAAAGAATTTCTTCATCAGACATGTGTGCTACAAGTATTATCCCTAGTTTATTGTTTGCCTATTCATATTTGTATTAATATCTTAGATAATTAGAATTTTTTAAAAATTGATCATGTTAAACTTTGAATTTTTTTATGATTTTTGGGGACTGTTTAATATATCTTCTATTCGAGATTATGGAATTATTCTCCTGCATTTTTTTCTATATGCTTTTTAAAATTCTTTTTTTTTTTGAGATGGAGACTCGCTCTGTCGCTCAGGCTGGAGTACAAAGATGCAATATTGGCTCACTGCAAACTCCGCCTCCCAGGTTCACATGATTCTCCTGCCTCAGCCTCCTGAGTAGCTGGGGTTGCAGGCATGTGCCACCACTCCCAGCTTATTTTTGTATTGTTAGTAGAGACAGGGTTTCACCATGTTGGCCAGGCTGATCTTGAACTCCTGACCTCAGGTGATATGCCCTCCTCGGCCTCTCAAAGTGCTGGGATTACATGTGTTAGCCACCGCACTCTGACTAAAATCTTAGAAACACTATGAGGCTTTTATCTGATAATATTTTCCTCTACTGTTAAGAATTCAGGAGTCAAATCTATCACCCATCTCTAGCAAGTTGTCCAAGATCTATTGGCATATACTTCGTACATTGAATTTATCCTAACTTTACACTTAAACTCTTTTCCCTGACCTAATTTGTTCTTTTGGCTTAGGATTGACTTGGCGATGCGGGCTCTTTTTTGGTTCCATATGAACTTTAAAGTAGTTTTTTCCAATTCTGTGAAGAAAAGTCATTGGTAGCTTGATGGGGATGGCATTGAATCTATAAATTACCTTGGGCAGTATGGCCATTTTCACGATATTGATTCTTCCAACCCATGAGCATGGAATGTTCTTCCATTTGTTTGTATCCTCTTTTATTTCATTGAGCAGTGGTTTGTAGTTCTCCTTGAAGAGGTCCTTCACATCCCTTGTAAGTTGGATTCCTAGGTATTTTATTCTCTTTGAAGCAATTGTGAATGGGAGTTCACTCATGATTTGGCTCTCTGTTTGTCTGTGATTGGTGTACAAGAATGCTTGTGATTTTTGTACGTTGATTTTGTATCCTGAGACTTTGCTGAAGCTGCTAACCAGCTTAAGGAGATTTTGGGCTGAGTCAATGGGGTTTTCTAGATATACAACCATGTCATCTGCAAACAGGGACAATTTGACTTCCTCTTTTCCTAATTGAATACCCTTTATTTCCTTCTCCTGCCTGATTGCCCTGTCCAAAATTAAACTAAAGAGCTTCTGCACAGCAAAAGAAACTACCATCAGAGTGAAAAGGCAACCTACAGAATGGGAGAAAATTTTTGCAACCTACTCATCTGACAAAGGGCTAATATCCAGAATCTACAATGAACTCAAACAAATTTACAAGAAAAAAACAAACAACCCCATCAAAAAGTGGGCAAAGGACATGAACAGACACTTCTCAAAAGAAGACATTTATGCAGCCAAAAAACACATGAAAAAATGCTCATCATCACTGGCCATCAGAGAAATGCAAATCAAAACCACAATGAGATACCATCTCACACCAGTTAGAATGGCCATCATTAAAATTCAGGAAACAACAGGTGCTGGAGAGGATGTGGAGAAATAGGAACACTTTTACACTGTTGGTGGGACTGTAAACTAGTTCAACCATTGTGGAAGTCAGTGTGGCGATTCCTCAGGGATCTAGAACTAGAAATACCATTTGACCCAGCCATCCCATTACTGGGTATATACCCAAAGGACTATAAATCATACTGCTATAAAGACACATGCACACGTATGTTTATTGCGGCACTATTCACAATAGCAAAGACTTGGAACCAACCCAAATGTCCAACAACGATAGACTGGATTAAGAAAATGTGGCACATATACACCATGGAATACTATGCAGCCATAAAAAATGATGAGTTCATGTCCTTTGTAGGGACATGGATGAAACTGGAAAACATCATTCTCAGTAAACTATCACAAGGACAAAAAACCAAACACCGCATATTCTCACTCATAGGTGGGAATTGAACAATGAGAACTCATGGACACAGGAAGGGGAACATCACACTCCAGGGACTGTTGTGAGGTGGGGGGAGGGGGAAGGGACAGCATTAGGAGATACACCTAATGCTAAATGACGAGTTAATGGGTGCAGCAAACCAAAATGGCACATGGATACATATGTAACAAACCTGCACATTGTGCACATGTACCCTAAAACCTAAAGTATAATAAAAAATAAAAAATAAAAAAATAAATAATTGGCTCATATTTTAAAACTTAGCATATGAGGCAACAGGATTCAAATCAGGGAATATAAGCACAGCTTGAAGTCTTAACCACTAAGTTATATAGTCTTCAGGTGTGGGAGAGGGTGAGTTTCTTTTTTTTTTTTTTTTTTTTTTTTTTTTTTAAGGCACTGTGAAGGCAAACTGGAGGCTAGGTCAGTTAAGAAGCCAATTTCAGGGTTCAATCAACGTAAATTGATATTTGAAATAGAATTGAACTCTTGAGCTCTGAAAGAAGATATTTATCCAGTATGGAAACAGGAAGAGCAGAACTTGGTGACTGATAGTCACGTGAAATGAAAGGAAGCTTGAAAAGATTTTGTATCAGACAGTAGCGAATCCTGCAAAGAATTTGAGAATAATGAGAAGGCCATTGAATTTGTGATAAAGTTATTGCTACTCTGAGAGGTATTTTTCAGTAGACAAAGTGAAAAACAGATTGCAAGAAACTGAAAAGAAGGAAAGAAATAGTACAAGCAAAAATGTTTTATGTCTCAAGTTACCAGAGTGTAATGAAAGAAAGATGGAAAGAAAGACGGAATAAAGTTAAACAAACAAAAAAAATTATGCTTAGGAGAATTGTACCTTCATGTTTGTTTCTGTGTTTTCCACTTAGTGGGAAACTTCATAATAAAGTTTTCATCCAGTGGAACAGATATATTCTATGAGAAGGAGTGTACTCCTACACACTTAAAATTTATAATAGGATTAGTAGCAAAACTGTATCACCAAGCAAGTCATAGTTTCAATCATTATGCTAATTTTAATGTTTTCTTAAATGTTTTTAAAACAATTGACGAATGCTATAACTTGTCTGCAAGGAAGTGCTGGCATTTTACTACAAGAAAATGAGTTCCAGGAAAACCCAAAAGTAAATGGTCATGATTAATTGATATATTCTTTATTTTGGAGATTTCTTTTCATTTTTAGTTGCCTACATAAAGAATTGAGGTTTGTTTTTTTTTTCCTTTTTCTTTTTTTTTTTTTTTTTTTTTGAGACGGAGTCTGGTTCTGTCGCCCAGGCTGGAGCACAGTGGCGCGATCTTGGCTCACTGCCAGCTCCGCCTCCCGGGTTCACGCCAAAGAATTGAGGTTTTTAAAAAGTAATACAGTTTCAAGTTTGAAGGATGAAATTAAAATGATAATCAATACATTGTAATTATTTGTAAATACATTATGATTTTTAGAAGTTCCGTCACCTGAACAGATACAAGCATCATGGATTTGGAGAACAAATAGTGAAACCAAGAAAATAAAGATACGAGAGTGCCCTTGGCAGGCAAGATTATATATTATGTCTGGAGTGATGGGAACAAAAATCCAAGTCAGAGATTTTAGTTTTCAAAATACGGTGCTGAATTCCCTTCAATTGGTATGAGTAAGAGGGAAGGATAAAAAAAAGTACTGACTTTGGAGTTTTTCCTAATATCTAAATGACTCCACTGTTACTAATAAGCCATCTTCTTTTATTCAGTACCCCAAGCAAGAACGGCTTATCATTGCCTATTACCAGTACCATTCTTGCTATATCAGTATAGGATAAGTAGTTGTTGACTTGATATGAAAAATTAAAAGATACTTGCTAAGTAATGTAAGTGTGAGCTCATTATATTTGTGATTTCTCATCTTCATATTGCCATTTTATTGCTTGCTAAATAGAATCTGTAGCACTTAACCTCTCTGTGTGAATCTGTTCCTTTATGTGTCAAATAGGTATAATAATACTTATCCTTCTCACAAGGGTGTTTTAAAGATTAATTAGCTAAGTGCTTGGAATACAGAAAGGCTATATAAATGCTAAATATTCATATTCATTAAGACTCTGTCTTAAAATAATAAAATCAAAGTAACTCCAAAGTAATTCATAATTAAAATAGAAAATATGGGCAAGCTCTCTGCTTTTTATGGCGCAAGATGTCCTTGTGCTGATACCTTCATATTTTCTTCTTCCTCTATTCTCATATTCTCATCCTCCCTTTCTCTCAAAGCCATTTTCCCGTCTTATTTAAAGAAATGAGTAAATAGCAGAGCTACAATTCTTACTCTAAACTTCATCTGTCTTTGGTCTGTAGGTTTAAATCAAATAATTAATGTTACTTTAGGGTATTTAACTTAGCTGAATGATGCTATATTAAATACTTCAAGAACTCCACATTATAGAATGGTATTGTATTAAATATAATTGAAACTGACTAAAGTATCTGTCAGTGATGGCAAATCATAATAGCAATATGTGAAACCATGTCAAGGATAAGTGAGAACAAATTAGAGAAGAAATATTTTTTAATGTACTGGGGCAAAAAAAAATGAAAATGGCTCAAAGTCAAAATCTTGTAATAACTAATGAGAGCTGAAAAAAGATCAATAGATCTATTTGATTTAGACTGTATTTTACAGAATGTTCCTAAAATACAATATGATAATCTTAAATAATTACTAAGATTCTTTATATCGTGGCATTTTAGTAGTCTGCAACAAAAATAATGGGATTTAAATTGCGTTTTCAAAATAGAGATTGGTATCATATTTTGTCTAGATTGACATAGATTTGTTGAAGCTTTGTAAGTGCAAAGCAAAATTTTGAAGAAGAGAAACAGAACAGTATAATTGGTAAAGAGATTGACACTACAAATTGCAATTTAAAGTTAACATACATATTGAGAATATTATTTATTTCTCCACTGACCTTTTCTGGGATATTTTGATTTCTGTTGGGCAGGTATTATGTTTGTTTTGTTTTAATATGGCTTAGAATAAAAGAATATTCAAATGGAGACAACCAAAAAAGCATATTGCGTGTCTACATACGGCATACACCGCTTTTTTTTTTTTTTTTTAAATAACGAACAAAATAAAGAACATGTGCATGTAGGCCCTAAAGTTTGGAGAACCAGATGGCATGTATGTTCAGGATCAGGCTTTTCTTTCACCTGCTCTTAGTTCGGGTATGTATATATCTTTTTAGTCACAATAACTTAAAGAAAATCTATAATTCCAGAGGACTATTCAGTCTGAATAAAATCTAAGGTTAATTCTGCTGGTGACACATAGGACATTAAATGCTTTGGTTATGCATTAAGTTGCTTGACTTAAATAATTTATCAAGCACTTATATCTTGGGCATTTTCCAAAATTTTGTTTTGTACCCTTTATCTTTTATCAGAAATCTCACTCCGTTGATATGATTCTAAAATCTGTATTTCCACACAAAGTCAAAGTGCTTTCTTTAGGTTCTGACCTGTTTCCATCTGTGTTTTGAGTATTTCCACCAAAATATACAATTGACACCTATAACAATTGTATATTTTGATGTTTGATGTTTGTCAATAAGCAAAAGAAACTGAATCTGACAAAAGTATAAGAAGAATAAAAAGGATTAGAACAAAATCAGTAGAAACAGACTTTGGAAAGTACAGAAATCAAAGCAATTTTAGGTAGTTGGTAGTAGGACTTCATGGATAATATCGTAAGAATTTCTGCGTTACAGTGGGTCAGTGTCACCTGTTTTTTTCTTCTAGCCTCACCAACATGAGAGGCAAATTCCCAAACAAGAGTGAGTCATTAGTTGTTTTGGAAGGCAGAGCAAGTCAACGCTAAGTTTCACTAAAACTGTCCAAAACAGGGAAGGTGTAATATCCCAGATTTGTTACCCAACGGTGGAGGAAGAATACTGGCAAGTTTAAAGTTTAAAACAACAGATTTTCTTATGCCGATAGTATCGCCATTTCAAAATCAAATCAAACTCTCATGTCCCTGAAAGTGGACCTGTGACTATATCCCTTAGCTCAGATATTAGCCTCAACATTTACCAATGACATTAAATATTAACTTCAGTGTCAAGCTCACCTCATCATAGCCATTAATAATCAATCATTTCTGACATTTATTACAAAATTCTACATATTGTTCAGTTTAATTTGTATACCTTTTATTTGAAATAATTTTAGTCTCCCATAGTAGTTGCAATAATTGTAGACTTCTATGTACCTTTCACCTAGTTATATTAGCAGTCAATTCATTTAATTTCAGACTGCACATCTTGACTCAAGTTTGGACTGTAGCTAGAATGTTCATTTAGTTTTCAGTCTTTACAATACTTTTCTGGTCAGCTCTGAATGTGCCATTCAAAGGCCAATCTGAAACGTGGGTGGCATTCTACAATGTTGTTCAGTTCCCATAAAAATTTGCTGTGTTTATTCTGAATGATTTCACACAGAGGCCACAGAAGAGTCTGCCCAGGACTTTATACAAGGGTTTCAAGAATCTTTTTCTCCAGCTCCCTCTTTAAAATTTTCTCATCACTCTAGTCCTGCCTAGGGCATTGCCACCTCTTTGCTGTCTTTTGCGTAGTGCAGAGGAGCCATGCTCTGCCGAGCTCCACGGTCTGCAGAGCTCCACCCCATCATCTCTGTAGTCACAGTCCTGGTGGTTACTAAAGGGCAGGGATACTTGATTTCAGGGTGTCTTCCATGGCTGTATCTCTCAGAGAATGGAGCAGTGCTTCTTGTTCTTTCATTTTCTCAGTACAAGGTAGTGATTGCACGCAGCACACTTTTCCACAATTTTCTCAGCACTTATAAGAATGGATAGGTGGATACATGCTTTTGTGGCATTTGCCTAGAGAGAAGAGGTAGAGTCAAATAATTCCAGCCTTAGAAAGTATCCTCTTACTGGTATTTGAATAGAGTGATCAAGATTTTCTTAAAATTTCAATTTTATTTTTAGAAAGTCTACTCCTGTTTGCAGTTCAGAGGTGTTGTAACACCCAGGCTAGGGCATATAAGAGAAAAAAGCAACAAAATATAACCACCTCCAGGCAACCAGCTAGGTTGTCCCCAAGGATTCTAGCAAGTTCTTCTCTCCACCTTTCAGAATCATTTCATAATAACATTTTTTAAAAAATTATTTTTTAAAATACATCATAGTTAGAGGGAAGAATAGGGTGTTATGTACTACTGCATTATGTCTGGAACCAGAAGGTCTATAATATAGCTTAAATTATATAATAAAAATATCAATACAACAGAGTCATAATTTGGACAGAGCTTAAGATGGAAAATAAAGCTAATTTTGAAATGAAATAGATGAAAAAGTTTAAATTAGAAGAATTAAACAAAGGAGTACTACTGTATTTTCTTGAATCAAAGCAAACAGAAAAAATTCTCATTACCTAATAAAAGTCAATAAATTATTTAAGATTAATATACTTTCTAAATTTCAGAGCTCTGAAATATATTTATTATTGGCATTTCTTAGGGTTAACTGAAAAAATACGTTTTGTTTCTAATTTTAATTTGTAGCAGAAAATCATCTCTAAAACTTCATGGAACATCTACTCTTCATAGATCATAAAGTGAAATTTATAAAAAGATGTACATGTGGTTTTCAAAAATATACAGGTCAGATGTCTCTTATCACAATTAAGAAACAAAATCTAAATGATGTGGCTGAGTGCAGTGGCTCACTCCTGTAACCACAGCACTTTGGGAGGCCTAGGTGGGAGAATCAGTTGAGCCCATTAGTTCGAGGCCAGCCTGGGCAACCTACAGAGACCCGTTCTCTACAAAAGTAACATAAAAATATCTGTCAGTTGTGATGGGGCCTGCCCGTGGTCCCTGCTACTCGAGAGGCTGAGGCGGGAGGACTGCTTGAGCCTGAGAGGTCAAGACTGCAGTGAGCCATGATTGTGCCACTGTACTCTAGCCTGGATGAGACAGCAAGACCTTGTCTCTAAAGAAAATTTCAAATAAAGAAAAAACATAAAGGTGTCTTGTAAATGACTTTTGTATCTGGTTTTAGTTGTTGATAAAATATACGAATAAAATGATAATTTACTATTTGAAGAGAAAGCCAGCATTATGAATAAAATGCATATAACTCCAATAGAGCTGCATCTTACCCTATGGCTAATTTATAAAATAAACATATGAGGCAAAAATTATTTTGGAAAATAACTTGAAAGTCTCTGGGAAACTCCAGAAGTAATATCCTTGAGTGTACACAATGGGAGTAGGTAATTTTTGAAATGGAAAGAGAGGATGGTTGTCCTAAATAGGCAGGCAGATGTTTCTGCTAAGGTAAAAGAAGAGAGAATATAAAGTGTAGACTGATAGATTTTATGATAGAAATATTTATATATTGTTTTATTTGATTTTTTTTATAGTCTCAGTGAAGTAGGAGGTCAAGTACTCAGCTGAGAGTGAAAAAGAGGAAGAAAGTATTGGAAAGTTTAGGAGAAGAAGAGATAAAATAATAGCTTATGAGACTGGGAGCTTGAACTGACATAGAAAAAGTAGTAGAATTGCAGAGCAGCCCTAAAGATCCAGTAATTTAAATGTTCATGAATTTAAAATGAAAACAACCATTGCATTTGTATGTGTTTGTGTTTATGTATGTCTGTGTGTGTGTCTGTGTATTTGTGTGTGTGTGTGTGTGTGTGTGTGTGTGTGTGTGTGTGTGTGTTTCCAAACTCTTTGTGATTCTCAGATATATATTTGGAAAAATAAATGGATTTAACAAGTGTCGATGATTTCCTGGGCTAATAACATAAAAGAACAGCAAGAGAATTGAAGATTTTTGGAATTTATTAATTATAATGAAGGAACATGGAATTCAAGACAGAAGAGGGGAAAGAAGAATAAAAAGGGAGTATTCACGAGAATGTGTCATTGAGTCGATATATGAGAGGTTTAGTATGGTCAGATCAATGCATGGCCAAGGAAACTAGACAGAATAAGCAGGAAAAAAATGCAATGTTCGCCATAGACATGAATGTAAGATTATGATGGAGGACTCTCTATAGCAACGATATCTAAAGCTGCACTTTCCAATAAAACTTTTTGGGTTGAAGGATATGTTTTATATCTGCACTACACAAGTCAATTAGCCATTGAGCATATAAATGCAGCACTGGGACTAAGAAACAATATTGTCACAATTCCTTTTATAAAACAGATTTATTAAGGTACAGTTGACATGCAATGAACTGCAGATGTTTAGAGTATACAATTTAATATATTTTGATATCGGTATGCAGCCCTAAAGCCATTATCACCATGATTAAGATAACTAACATAACACATCACCTCCAAGTTTCTTGTGCCATTTGGAGTCCCACCTTTCAACTTCCTCCTTCATCTGCGCATTCCCAGAAAACCACTGATCTGCTTTCTGTCATTCTAGAATAGTTGCATATTCTGAACTTTTTACAAACGGGATTCTGCAGTATGTTTTCTTTTTTGTTATTATTGTTCTGGCTTCTTTCAATGAGCATTAAAATTTTGAGATTCATTCATGTCACATCTATCAAAAGCTTATTCCATTTGGTTGGTAAGTAGCATTACATTATATGGGTATAACACTTTAAAATTCATTAATGAACACCCAGTTTGT